>NW_019384630.1:253608-553772 GCF_000671375.1 Centruroides sculpturatus
TATTTTTAATATTTATTTGTATTTTACCCTTCCAGAATAGTTAGTTCAATTAAAAAGTGTGCGATCTAGCTACTTCAGCCCCTTGTTCAGAAAAGAAAAATATGAACTCTGATCAATTAGTCTGGCTCATTCAGAAAAATAGAGTACTTACTTAGAGCAGGGATAATAAAGGAATGATCCAAAATATTTAAATTCAATTGGGTCAAAATAATTTTACTACTAAACACAAATACTACAAAGAACACCTCATATTTAATAAATTAAATTGATATATTTTGTATTTAAAATAAATGAATTATTACAAAATTTAAAAATATTTTAAAATTAATAAGTATATAATAAATTTTCTTTCATTTAAATAAAAAAACTAAAGTAATGCGGGAGTCGGAGTCGACACATTTTTTCCGACTCCTCTAGCCAGAAATTCCTCCCGACTCCGACTCCACAGCCCTGGTCAAATTTAAAAAATGGAACTGGCAGGTCTTACAGACATCTTTTTCTTTTTCACCCTTACCACTTGAGGATATTTCAGCTTTATAACTACTGGAAAGTAAATGATGGACAGACTGTCTTCAAATTAATTTTCATAAAATTGCCATCTGACAAAATTCTACAATTGAAACTTATGCAAAGATTTGTCACTAGGGAAAAGCTATAAATGTACATTTACCAATGCTTACTTTCCAGTAGATATAAAGCTCAAACATCCCCAAGTAGGAAAAATGGAAAAAAAAAAAGATGTCTGTATGATCCACTAGTTCTAATTTTTACATTTGTAATTTTAATTGGATATTTTTCTGTGTTTTTTAAAAGTTGTTTTTAAATTAAGCAACCTAAAAAGAAAAGCTGGGTTGTATTCTGGAACACTAGAAGTAAATAAATGGTGATTCCTGTTTTTGAACAGACTGTGTCTTCAATTAATTTTCATATTTCTATTAGTATTAGTAATGAATGTATTTTTCTAGTTTATTTCAGTTTTATTATTTTTGATTGATACAAGTTTCTAATTCTGCAAAGTTTATTGGAATTTTATTCAATATTCACAAAACTAAAAGTGTTTAAATAAGTAATTGGAGTTAAAAGCCAGTAACACTTCTGATTAATCTTTCTAGAAAGTAGCAACTAAAAGTGAAATCTGAATGTGCAACTTTCAAAGAACCTAAATTTGAAGAAAGTAAATTCTTAGATCATCTGTGAAACACTAAGAACTGAACATTTTAAAATTTGTAATAGATTTTAATATAAGTATCCACAGTATAAAGAAAAAATATGTCACTCCATTTAATATTCAGACAGATGTATAACAAATAATCATTTTGTGTGTGTGTGTGTGAAAAGGTTGATTTGGTTTATTTAGAACAAACATATTATAGACATACAAAATGAAAGTTAAAATTGTATAGAATTTTAAAAAATCGGGACTAATTTATACAACTTTTAAACTGAAATTTAATATTCAGACTAATAAAAGAACCTATTATCAAAAATAGTGAATTTAGTAATTCAACATTATTCAACTATCCATAAATTACATCTGCATTTTTTAAAAAATTTTTACTCCCCTTTCCCTCTTCAGACATCCAACTAAACTCGATCTCCCTTAAAACCTTTATCCCTTTATGAATGATAAATACCCATAAATATAAACAAAACACACAAAAAATTTTGAAATAAATATAATAAATGTACACATTATATAAAATTTAATGAAACAAACAGGTGTCTACCAAAGCTCAATTCCCCCCTTCAAATGAGGACAGTCCCTTAGTTGGACCTTCTTTTGAGTACAATACAGCTTTTAATCTCTTTGGCATCAAATAAATCAGTTTTGCAGTATACTCAGGGCTAATTCCATTCCATTTTGTGATAAGTGCACTTTTTTCAGATCAGTTTTATTCTTGATGCTGTGTTCAAATTCTTTAAGTTCATCCCATAAATTTTCTATAGCATTGATATCTGGTAAGTGGGGAGGGATTTCTGTAACTTTTAGACATTTAAAGAGCAAATACTGTCTCACATAATATGCTTCATGCTTGAGGTCATTATCCCAATAAAAGTGAAAAGTGTCAGATATTCCTAACTTTTGAGCATAATAAAATATTCAATTATACATTTGTCCATGGTGCCATGGATTATTAGTTAATTCCACATGAATATATGTAACACCGCAAACACAGTAGGTACAAATGACCTGTTTACTCCCAGCAGACAACCATGATATGCCAAAATACACCCCATACTAAAACAGTTGTCCTCTAGTTTCAGTTCTTCATTAACTTTTCACCAGATATTTTTGAAGTGCCAGAACACAAACTATCATATTTGCTTTTATCAGTAAAAAGAACATTAGTCCAGAAATAATTATTATTATTAGCTACATAAGTTTGCAAAATTCATGTTTTCTGTTGATTAATTTTTTTGAACAATAGTTTCTTTCTTGGCATGTGCTCATGATAACATTTTAAAATTGTTTCAGTATTTTCTTTTGTTTCATAAAATCTCTCACTTATTTTTGTATTATACCAGAAATTATACCATTTTCATTCTTGTATCACTTTATTACATTCCATGCAATACTTTTATTAATGTTGACAATATTTGCAATGTCTCTTACACTTTTGTTTTTATTGTAATGGTTGAATTATAAACCTCCATTGAACCATTGTAGTATTTTTTTCTTTTCTTTCCATGTCACTGATTCTGTGCTTTCAATTAGAACAAATACAACATCCAACTCAATTATGTAGCAAAACAACACTTCTGTATATACCATACACATACACAAACAAACAGAATTCTGGATTATCCTAGAATCTGGATTATTCCATTAGTGCTCTGTTCAAATATTAAATTTCCACTTTCTCTAGATATATATTGAAAATATCTTTAAAAAAATAATTAATTTTGCAGTTACTTTTATTTAATATTTGGTAATATATCAATAATATAATATAAGAAACTTTTTAATTTCTTATATTTTCTATCTCCTTTAAAAAGTTTTCTATATCCCCTTTTTAATTTTCTTATTTTGTTATACATCATCTCAGAATGGAGTCATTGTATTTGATTTTTATCAATTTGAATTGAAATGTAAATTCACTTACACTTTAAAATTTTATTATATAACAAATAATTATTCATGGTTTCTATAGCAATCTTGGCAACATCTTCATATTTAAATTCAACAAATGCATAACCTTTGCTTCTTCCAGTCTAAAAAAAAACAAAGATTTAAAAGAATTAAAAAATTAGAAAGGCAATTAAAATTTAAAATCAAAATTAATAAAATATTTTATCAATTTTCTAACGAAATTTTGATGATGAAAATAAAATGTAACAAAAAAAGAAGATAATACATTTTAATGATTGAAGGCTTGGTGGAAAATGGCATATTCTACTATCAGAAGTTTTGAGAAAAAGAATTTTTACACCAATACTTTAATATGTAATGTTTTATTAATTTGGATATGCAACTCATGGGAAATGCAGCTGAACTGTGAAAGTTTCTTAAAAGACAGATCAGCAATGCTCAAATCCAATTGTTTTTGTAGTTTTTCAAGTTAAGTGTTTTTCCATTAAGCCTCTCAATTTTTTATACACATCGGAGGTAGGGTCCAAAAAATTCAGGAACTGGATCCATACAAAAATGTATGAGTATAGTAGACAAATGGTGATTTTTCAATTGTCTTACAACAAACTCCTCATGTGCAGAGAAGTGGTATCATCCAAATGGGCCACACATTTGCTGTAGTACAGTACATCCAGATATTGTGAACAAGGTTCATAGTAATCAATTATTTGTAAAAATGGTATTTATTGAACAGCATGTTAACATTAAGTTTTGTGTTTGTTTGGATCAAGATACAACAGAAACTTGCATGTTGAAGTAGGGCAATAACCGATGAAGAAAACACACCTAAATTATGTATTTCAGTTCAGAAGCCTTTAAATTGAATAAAATTCAGGGAAGGCAGGGAAGAAGTCCAAGTAGAAAACCAGTGACAGCACACACAACTTATAACATTTTGAAGATTGCTGTGATTATGTGTGCCAACAGACATCATATGATCAAACATAACTCAAATAGATTTTTTTGTTTGTATTCTTCAGAAATATGGTTTATTACATTCCCACTTTTTTCAAAACAGCTGATAAAATTTGTCACATCAAACAAAAAAAAACACAGAAACAAATGAATTTTTTCTTTATTCCATTGAATGCATTACTGTACCTTTTGTTTTGTATTTCTCATTGATTTAATATTAACATATGGCAAACAGAATTTTGAGTTGTTAAATTTATTATTTTTTGTTCTGCAGCAGCTATAAATAGTTTCTTTTTAATTCAAACTGATTAAGGCAGTCTATATGAGTTCAAATTAATAAGTCTATTGTAATATATGAATTACTGTTATTAAATAATAATAGACTAAAGTGAATTCAGAAAAAATATGCTTTACTAGAGAAAAAAATATACAATATTAAAAATTTAATACTTCTTATTCTAGAAATTATATTTTCTTTTTTAAAGAATAATTTGATAGAAAAGTTTTAAGGCTGCAATTCCCACTCAAGTAAATTTTAAGATTTTATTGTTTTTAGGACTTTTCTGAACATGTTTAGCAACAATCAATCTTTCATTCTGAGTTTATACATGACTAAAATAGTCTGGAAAAATGTAATTCGAAGTTTGTTTGTCTTTATGAATGCATTTCTAAAAAATATATAACACGACCTTTGTGGATCTCCAGCACAAAACCTTTACTAAACAAACATTTTTGTTAAATTTAAACATTAAGAATCTACCAGATTGTGTTTAGATCAATTCAGATTCAGATTGTATCTAAAAAGATTCTGTTAAAGACATCCCACTTGACAATTTTTAGTTGATTGCACTACTTCAAATTTCTTTCAGTACAAAATTATTTTCTTATGCCACTTGGTATATTAAAAGCTATAAATGTTTTAAGATTACTTAAACACTTAGTGTCATAAGTGGATCAGTAATTGAAATCAGTCCACAAACAAATTTTTTCAAAATGACTAGAACCATATTTCACCGTAATTGACAAGACTATGTCTTGTTTATAAAATCATACTGCCACCCATTCTTACCAGCATAGAGGTATGAAGGAGAACATGTCAAGAGTTGATATTTGGCAGAGAGTATTAGGTGCCCAAATCATTTGCGCATAAAAAAATCCAGACTTGTAGGTAGTCAGGGGACCAAGAATCAAGTCAAAATAAAATACAAAATGGCAACCCTCTTCTACAAACACACAAAACAGCCACCTCACTCCACTGAAGTCAGGTAGGGGAGAGTACCACCAACAGTCATTCTAAGAAGTGAACTCTGACCTTAGTACTGAACACGTAGTTTCTTCCATGTTAAATAAAATTTGTAATCTAATTTTGTAAATTTGAAAGTGCTTCAAATATGACGTTAAAACGGTTTTATGTCGTTACAAGTGGGCTTTTTTTAACATTATCTAATATAGTAAGATCGTAGGTCCAATAAAAATTTGATGTTGTATTAGGGTTGTCGTTACATCTGATGATGTTATAATCGGGTTAAACTGTATATTGTTTGTGCAAAATAAAAAAACAATTTCGGACAATACAATAGCCACAATTATTTTTTTCAAAAACAGGAACTTTTCGTTACACATCGACAAAAATTTAACCCGAGCCGACACGCAACAAAGAGAAATTTTGAAATCAGATAGCTTAATTTCATTGAAGATGCATCATGGACGATCTCGTGGTTGTGGCCAATGAAGTTTGAATGATCGCACCCAAAAGCAGTGATATCAAAGAAGATACAAGAATGAGAACGAGACCTCCCTTGAGCATCAAAGTGATTCTGTCTTCGAGACATAGTCTTGTCCCAAATACGGTTTTGCTGTTTTACTTGTTTATTTACTGCTATTATCTAAACTTTCAAAAAAACAAAAATGCATTTAAACTCCATTTTATAATTATTTTAATTTAATTTCACAAAAGTATTGGTCCATGAGGTATTGGAATGAAAACATTGTCACAATGCCAGGCTGCAATCTTTAATCATATTTTTAATTTATTTAATTTAAAATATATGATCTCCATCTCAAATTAATAGTGGCATGCTACTGTACATCATACTTTTTCTTTAACAATAGAGTCTTGCCAGTAATCTGTAACACCTTTCATGGGAAAATTGAAATAACATTACTTCTGGTTTGCATCAGAAGTTCGTATATAGTTAATTGGGAGCCTCCTGCCCCTAAGGTTTCCATATCTGGTCTTATCTTTCATCTATGTAACTCCATTCTTAAGTATATAATAGCAACTGCACATCGGGTTGTATAAATTAAATTAAATCTGACTTACAGAACCTATAACCGATGCGTATCCAATTGTTCTTTCAACAACCAAACATTTTCATAACCCCTTCTGGGTTCTTCATCAGGAGAACAGCTGGATCAAACAGCAAACAACGAATAGAAGTTTGAATAAATCCGAACTTCGTAAAGTTTGAATCGTTCAATTCGCTTACTCCGTCACGAGACAAGATTGAAATTGAAATTGTTCTAATTCGACGGTCGATGTTCAAATTTAAGAGAAAGATACAAAATGTGTTATTGAGATATAAATATTTAATATTCTCATGTTCCCTATTATCATTTATTTTTAAGGTTTAATAAAAAATATTTTGTTATCACTCTGTATGGAGTAGGTTTTGCCACGCCATGGAAAGGCCTATTTCTTCTCTTGAATTAATACAATCGGATGTGTCATACGCCCTAAAAATTTCCATCTCTTCTAGCCATTTTAGTTGGTGAATATGGGGTGTGGAGACAATTATCCTTGCTCTATTGAAGTCCGCCACTATATCGGGATCAGTGGCATAGGTGGAGAGCGAGGTTGTGTGTCTGTTGTGTTGTATGTCCGACATATGCTCTTTTAATCTAACCTCTAATGGGCATTTAGTTGATCCCACGTATACCAGGTCTCTGTTAAACCTGTTGTCCCTTACAGGAATTTTATGTACGCCTGATAACCTCTCCGTCCTGGATCTGTCTTTTTCATTACGTAGGATATCAAACAAGGTGCTGCACCTTCTGTATGCTATGTTGACTTTTCGTTGTTTAGCAATGGTGCTGTACAGAGACTTCAATAGAGGGTTGAACTTAATGGGTATCCTCACATTTTCCATATTATTGCTTGTGTTTTGTGTGTTCACTACAATGTTGGAAGAAGCCTGTGTTTGTTCGTGGCCCTCCACGATCTTTTGTATGATATTTCGGTAACCGTGGGACCTGGCGATACGTTCCAAGTATTTTAACTCCTCCATCAGTGCTTTTTGTGTGGAAGAGTGTGTGTAAGCTTGTTTGACCAATGCCCTGAATGCCGCCATTTTGTACTGGAAGGGATCACATGAGCTTACTGGTATGTATGCCAATACACTAGTAGGTTTGTGAAAAACCGATGTGCAAATGATGGAAATTCCTCCACGACATTATCTTGTACAAAAGATATGTTGACGACATCATCATCTTATGGAGGACAACTCCCAACTTATCCTGTTTTTTAGAAGAAATAAATGATAACCCGTATGGACTGACACTAGGGATGGAACAACACAGTAACACCAGAGTACATTTCCTGGATTGGACATAAGATTTGAAGATTCCATCATCCGCACATTGGTTTTTCGCAAACCTACTAGTGTATCGGCATACATACAGTAAGCTCATGTGATCCCTTCCAGTACAAAATTTCAATCTTGTCTCGTGACGGAGTAAGCGAATTGAACGATTCAAACTCTACGAAGTTCGGATTTATTCAAACTTCTTCTATTCGTTGTTTGCTGTTTGATCCAGCTGTTCTCCTGATGAAGAACCAGAAGGGGTTAGGAAAACATTTGATTGTTGAAAGAACAATTGGATACGCATCGGTTATAGGTTCTGTAAGTCAGATTTAATTTAATCCATTCTTAAAATTAAGGAAAGATGAACAGATGACGACAATGGGAATTTATAGTTCTGCATTTTTTTTCAAATGCAGCAATAAAAAAAAAATACTGGTGCACAAACAGAAAATGTTTTAACAACATTGCTATAACATGTTTTGCATTTATTGTTTTAAATAAAATATTTTATTTCCAAACAAACAACGTCTTTATGTGGTATTGGTCACACATCTTTCATATAATATATATTATTATTATATAACCTTCAATTTTGAAATTAAAGTGATTAGCTATATAAAACATATATATTTGTAAATTTAGATAACAAATTTATAGTAATAAGCATTTAATCTGAATTTGAAAGCAATTTGATTATCTATTATTTTACCTATTATTTTTATTGAAGTTAATCTCAAAAAATAAATTGCCATTGTCAAATCTTAACTCAGTGGATTTTGTTATAGAATGTTACAGTATTATGGATGCATAACTAAGGCAAAGTTTATCAAACTGTGACTCCGAAGACAGGCTGTTCAGAGTCACAAAAGAGGTAATCACATGTTGGGAATAAGAGATCACTGCAATATCACGTGATTCCTGCAAAGTGTAGTGCAAAAGAATAAATTATTTTGCAAGAAGAATAAGTTGTCCGAAAACACTTCAGAAGTGTAGTAATATCAAAGTGAGGTTACCCGACAGATACTTTATGTGCCTGTCATCTAACCACAATGACAAGCTTAAGCAATGGCATATTAAATGGGGCACAGTAAATAAGTAGTCCTATTTTTTTTTATAGCACTTTATATGCAGGTTGCCCATAATGTAGTGCAAAAGAAGAAATTATTTTACAGGAATAAGTTGTCCGAAAACACTTCAGAAGTGTAATAATATCAAAGTGAGGTTATCTGACAGACACTTTGTGTCTCTGTCATCTGACCACAATGACAAGCTTAAGCAATGGAATATTAAATGGGACACAGTAAATAAGTAGTCCTAATTTTGTTTATAGCACTTTATATGCAGATTGCCCATAAAAAATTCTTTGGTTTGAAAATGTCTAATAAATATGTCTGTTTTAAAATAAAATAAAAAAAGAAACACACGGTGTACTTAACAAAATTAATTACCATGATTTTTTCAACTTATAATGAAAAAGCTGGTCAGACTATCAGATAAATGTCTCAGTTAACAAGATGATTACATCAATAAATTGTTTATGTATATAATTTTAATTTTTTGTAAATTTTATATATTTTGTGTTATTTGCTTTAGTAATCTCATTCCTTTCGGAATGAGGTTTGCAACACTAAAAGGAATAAAGGTGAAGTTCAAGCAAGTACCCGGAAGTGAACTGACGTGTTGTTTTATCGTTTCCAATTTTCTTTTGTCTTGCTCTCCTCACACTCGACCCCACAACTATGACTGCAAACAATACAACATATATATATAAATCTTATATTCGATATCTCAGACAAGTTTCTTTCTTATGATCGAGTATGAAACCTTGTTTTTTTTTTTGATCAACCCTTATGTATTGTACTCTTATCAAACTTTCTGTATATTGTATTTGTTTCCATCTTCCATTTGTTTAATGTTACATCCAATATTGAAATATTATATATTACAGCGGTAATTTACTTTATTTAATAATAAAATTTCAAACAATTAAAACAATAGTGATACAAACCTTTCTACTTCTTACTACTCTGACTCGATTAACTGCTCCAAACTGAGAAAAGAAACTCTTCAACTCTTCTTCATAAAAACCATGCGGTAAATGTCCAACATACATTACACCACTTTTATGAAGTCCCTATCAAAATTCCAAACAAAAAAGATACTTTAATTATTTAACTGCAAAATAAATTATCCTTAATTCAAAAGTTGTTACTTAGTCATAACTTTGTTTGTTATAATTTTATCACATTTATGTAATATTTCTAGTAATAAGAACTTACGAATTTTTTTCCCTTCTTCATCTTCTTATCCACGTGTTTCTCAGACTCGGCCGCCATTTTCAAATAAAACTTGTATGAATGTTGCCACCTTAAATTTTCAAATAATACTAGATTGAGTCAAAAAAGCGCTAAATTCAATTGAGGGAGGAAAAGGCGAAATTATACTATTAATTAAATAAAAAGTAATAAGAGATAATAATTGAGACCGATGTATCCGACCCGAAAAATTCCCCCAAAATCGAATCAGGATGAGTTGAAAAACTCGTCCCGATTCGATTCCGGGTCCCAAAGGTTAACCTTAACCGCTCGACTTCATGCCGTCAACACAGCTTCTCTCGATCAAACATGTTCAAACATGTTGACTTGTAGACAGTTAGGTTTCTTAAAAAGTAACATTACAAAATGATTCAAATATCTGGAAACACCTTTTAATTTCGAGCAGGGTTGACAAGATTGACTTTTCACGTGCAAAGATAGTAACCGGAGTAAAACCTGTATGGGAGTGAAGGTGATGCTGGCGGGCGTCATCGTCAATGCAGCTCAGAACTTTCAAATGGAAAGGGGATTTAGTTAAGCCCAGAAACACGATAAAAGCATCAATTTTGCCGCAATTTCAATAGTTTAGGAGTTCACGTGTAAAGTATACGTAAAATGATTATAAGATATACTCAATGTCTCTACCATATTCTTAGATATACAAGTTACGATGTTTGGGCCAGATTTCATGAACCCACTGAAGCACCGAAATTTCATCACAACAGTCCAATGTTTACTTCTTCAAATGGAGGCATTTAAATTGTACGTATATAAAAATTTAAACAGAAAATTTCACCGTATATACAAACAATGGTGAAATCATATTGTGAAAATGCGAAATTTTCTATCTGTTAAAAATCATTTTCAAGGACAACAAAAAAAAAGGTCCCATTTGATTCTCCATACATGAATTTCTACGTACTACATTAACAAAATTAATATATCTTCAGTAATTTTGGAATGTAAAGAATATAAGGCACTTTTGATTCGCCTAGTATATTATAATTATAAAAGTGTTTATTTTTTTAATTACTTTCATTAACATTCAAGAAGCAATTTTTAAAGTTCGCATAAAGGCGGCTCACAGCCTTCCAGTATAGTGGAAAACCCACTAGATCTGGTGGAAATATCAAAATTTAGCGGAATTTCTGGTGCGAAACAATTTTTATGGCAAATTAGTGGATATTAAGATATTAAAGCATTTAGTGAGATTTTTAGTTGGTTAAAAACTCTCGATGTTTCTATAAGAAATTTCATCACAAAAAAGAAACAAAAAGACAAGACATTAGATAAATATTAATTAAACAGAATGAAATCTTACAAAATCACTCACGACTTGCATTTGTTTTATTTTTCTGGTTTTTAGTTTTTCACTATCTGTGATCTACAACACTTGCATACGACAAAAAGAGGAGTAATTTATTCATATAATAAAAACATTAATGGTATTAGACATTAGTGTATCGATACACTAATGTCTAATACCATTAATGTTTTCGTCTTCCTCTGCTAAACAATGAAACAAAACTCTCAGAACGATAACAAGAAGAAAATGTGTGGACGAAAGTATCGGATAACTGTTCTTCTGTAGAATTAAAACGTTTCAAAAAATACGCTGACTGTTATAAACAATGGCCCTGTAAAAACTGAAACTTGTCAGCAATGCTACTGTACATGAATATTATGAAAATACATTTTTAAAATGTACTTTCATAATATTCATGGAAAATTTAATCCTCTTTATGGGATGAACTGTTTCAGAACCATTGTTGTAAATAAAAAAAATTAAATTAGTGCAATATAATTTATTCATACATGCCAGTCATTACACATTATAAGTCTTAGTTTATTAAAAGCATGGAATAAGTTTTTGTAATTTATTTTAAAATTAAGACATTACAAGATTTACAGTTTTTTATTGTTTTATTAATTCCAAAATTTAGTCTAGAATTTGTATAATGGAGGCATAATGGAGATGTAAAAAGTTTTCATTAATTTGATAAATCATGGGGGGATCATGAGTTTTAAAGCTCATTATTTATGTTTTATTATATTAAGAAATGCTTTTGCTGAAAACTCAGAGCATAAACATAGAAAATAGATTAGTGTATTTAGAGTTGGTGGTGTGCCCTTTAAAGTAAGAATGACATTTAAGTTAGACTCATATAACGTCACCACCTAATAGAGTCGGGCCCGTTATAGTTTTTTTTTTTTTTAACTCTTTCCGCCCTGTGGACACTAAGAAGGCCTCATTTAGCAAGCCCATTATGGATTAGGCCAGGCCCACAATGTGGCTGCCGGGTGTTGAGGGACGGGGCCCGACATATCCGGACGAACCACCCCGAAAAATTCCTGGGATTTTTCGATCCGTTCGGATTCGATCCCGTGTCCACCAGAGCGGTAGAAGCCACCTTGACCGCTCGGCCATCCGGCGGTCAATGCGTCACATAAAATTAATTTCAGGAAAATTTCTAGATTAACAAATAAATATATATATAAAATTAATTAACGTTCTACTCGAATTATTATTTAATATAATTAATTTATTTTGTACACAAAAAATAATTAAAATTATTTAAAATAAAATTCAAAAATTACGTTTAGCAACGCCCACTAACTCATCACGAAAAATGTATTTAAAATATTTTTTTTCTTTTACAAACTTCGATATATTTAATATTTAATTAATACTTCACACATCAAAACTTAAATATATATAAAAATATCGATTGGAAAAGATAGTTAATAAATAAAATAAAATAAAAAGAAAAATGTTCAATTCGATTCTGTCTAATTACGCTAGTCGATACCTCTTCAGGTTTGCGAAACTACAGAAATATTTTATAAGTAATCCAGGTAATAATCAGACGCATTATTAATTAATATACTTTTATATGTTATTAAATGAAATAATCAATGATTAAATGTTGTTTTATACCTTAAAATTTTTAAATTGAATAATGAAAATTAAGCCTAAGCGACGTCACGTTGTCGATTTCAATACTTCGCACGCGCAATTTCCCGCGCTTATGTTAAATTGTTGACATAAAAACACATTTTGCGTTAATACAAACGCATTTTTAATTTGATTACAAAAGAGAATTGCAAGTTGTTTACATTGGCACTCGTTGCGCCACGAAAAGATGTTTGCAACCTGTTCTGGCGACATTTACGGTTTAATTTTAAGCTATTTTATATTGATTCTTCGAAATTTAACATTGTTTTAATGAAATTAAAATATTTTTTTAAAAGAGAAAAAACTAATTCGCATAAGGAATCCCATTATAGGATGGAAAACTGTCAAATGGCGCAATTGTTCGCATTGGCAAGTGGCGCAATGAGTGTCGAAGATGGACTTTATACAGTAGTTTTTCTCTTCATAAATAATGTACTTTGAATTGTTGAGGGTTACTAAAACTTTGATAATATGTGCATTTTTTTTAAATAAAAGAATGCATTATTACTATATTAAGTAATTAAATTTTCATTGTCATATATTACAAATTATTTGGTATAAAATTTAATTACCTGTGCAAAAAAAATTACCTAAAAGTAACTTCTACTGATTATTTTTTGAGTTGTAACCCTTCATATTTCTTCCATCTTTTTGCTAGAATGCCAATGAAGTTATATATTCATTTATTAAAATTATTATAGCAGTATGCGAGAAATGTTTAATGACTTGGATACTTTCTAATTTTTTTATTTCAAGAAATAAAAACATTCTTAGATGTTAAATCATATCAAAACAGTATTCAAGAAACAATTGCACAATATTTTTTGTGATTAGCTGTATAATAATAATAATTAATAATAATAATAATAATAGCACAAAACTATGAAATTAATTGAACATATGAACATATGTATCAAAATATTCAGTTTGATAAAAATTGATAAATATATAAAAGTATTTTTAATTTGTATTTAAATAATTAATAATAATAATTTACATTTAAAAAAATTTTTATGAAGAAAAATACATTAGAGAGAGTTTTTCTTATTTCTTCTTATATCATAATCTGTTTAAGTACTGTACATTAAATGTATATCCCAATATTCTGTTTGATAACCAAACATTATGAAGATTTTAAAATATGTTGAACCATACAAAAATCACATTATAATTATACACTGCTGGCCATTAAAATTGGTACACCATGAAAGAATCATGCAACAATTTTTTGTATAAAAGGTACAACATGCTTGGATATGCAAATGATTAGCATTTCAATGCATGCTCACAAAGCAAGTAGGAGTAAGGCCACCTACAGTCTGTATCAAAGGGAAGATCTTAAAGCTGGTTTCTTGTATGGAAATTGCATTCCCATGTTGGTTGCTTGTGTAAAGGTTTTGTTATGCCTTGTGTAAAGAGGAATGCCTACCAGAATACCAGAATATGTCAGAATTTGATCATAGCCTACTGGAACTGTTGTTTATCATTCCATGCTATTGCTCTTGCATTGGTCATGATCCTGTGACTGTCATGAGAATATGGAATCGATGGGTCCAGGAGGACCATTCAGAATGCTATGCAGGATCTCAGCAGCTTCCAGTCACTAACGTCTGAGAGGACAGACATCTTGTCTGCATGGCCTTGTGGAATTGTATGGCTATGTCATGTACCCTGAGTCAGGAAGTTGGGTTGTTTTCAGAACGAAAAGTGTCTGCACTGATCGTGAGACATCTGCACCACCACAGATTATCAACGTGGCAACCATTGTTGCGGCTTCCCTTGATGCTGCAGCAGAGACAGGCGCTCCTACAATGGTATGTTCAATGACAAAATGGATTCAGGAGTGGCGTACATTGTCTTTACAGACAAAGTCCAGTTCTGCATACATGGATATGATGGCCATATCCACGTGTGGAGGCACCGAGGGGAATGATCATTGCTAGTTTGCATTCGTTATTGTCATGCCAGTCCAGCACCTGGAGTGATGGTATGGGGTGCCATTGAGTACACATCCTGGTCAGCAATTGGTTGCATTACTGATAATTTGGACAGCCACTATTACATTTCTGATGTGTTAAGACCTGTTGTGCGCTATCTTCGAGACCACCGTCACACTACCTTTCACCAGGAAATGCATGACTGCATGTTGTCCTGACTTTCCAGAATACAAAGGGTGATTGACTGTTGCCCTGGCTAGCACATTCTCCAGATCTGTCACCAATTGAGAATGTCTGGTGAATGGTTGCTGAGAAACTGGCACACCACCCACTCACTACCAATACAATAGATGAACTCTGGCATAGAGTTAAAGCCACATGGACTTATGTTCCTGTACCTGCCAAACTCTGACTCGATTCCCAGCCAGATTACAGCTGTTATTGCTGCCATGGGCAGTTGCTCTGGGTACTGATTTCTACATTCTCTGTACCTCAAAATTACCTGTCAATTTAATTGTCTTCCTCCCATTATACTGTATGTGTACAATAAATATGATTTTGCTATTTGCTTTCCTTCCTTGTGTAGCATTTTTAATGGCCAGCAGTGTATTTTTATTGTTTTAATGCAGGTTTAAAATGTGTTTGTTGTTCGTTTAGTTTGATATGACTATTTCAAAAATTCTGTTTTTTCTTGAAGACAACAATATCAATAATAGAAAAATTACATGATATTAAATATTAGAAAATTAATTTTTTAACTTTTACATAATTCAAATTTCAGTAATGTTTTATAGTAATAGAAAATAATAAATTGTTTTATTGGCATGAACTAAAAGTTGTGAGAGTTAATATTAGGAAATCAAATCATTGCCTACAGAATGAAGTGACCTCTGTGGCTGAGACAATCTATTTGTGATTTACATTTCTGAATGATATATTAGTTAGGTGTGTGAATTTGTAGTGTCAAGAAGGAAATGATGGCTACCACAGTACCAAAGACATCCAAAACAGATCAAGCTGTAATTCAGTTTCTTGTTGCAGAAGGTTGCAGAGCAGCTGAAATTCATAGGTGGATATCAGCAGTGTATAGCAGAACCTAATTTTCATTCTGTGTTGCAACATGGGCATTTAGTGTTAGGAAAGGTTCCAAATAACCTATTAATGTATTCAGATCATCCAAGTATAGTGCTAATGGATGGCATTATTTAAGGAAATCAACATACAAGCATCCAAAATCTGGCCGTGCACTTTTCTGTCACTAGTGGAAGCATCTGCCAAAGCATCGAGACAATTGGCTACGAGAAGTGCTCACACTTGATCCCATATGTACTGATGGAGGACAGGAGATGAATCAGATGGATGCTTCAGTACTATGCTTTTTTAAGGAAGTAAATGACTTTGTGCAGAGAATAGTCACTGGAGATGAGTCCTGATGCCTCCATTACAGTGCAGAAGACAGGTAACAATTAGTGGTATGATTTGTTATCTTCTACACAAGAAGTTTCAGGGTCAACAGGTCACTGGAAACATGATGATCTGCTTTTATGATGACCCTGCTTCTAATTGTTGACCTCTTGGAAAAGAATGCCTCCATGCTCCTTGACTATCTTTGAGCAACCCTAGTCTAAACAAAAGTAACTGAGAAAACTCAGCATTATCCTTTTGCAATATCATGCAAAAGGATAATGCCCCTTATGCTTTATTTTTCAAAGGTGTTGGTTTTTTTTTTGAAGACATGAAGATGTTTTTCCTGTTTTAAATTTTTAAACTTTCAGAAGAAATAATAGCATCTTATAAGTAAAAATTAAATCTTTAAATTTTCCAACAACTTTATTCTACATCATAAATTATTGTTTGGAATTACTTAGGTTAAAGTTTATTTTCAACCATCTGAAAGCATCTTTGCCAGTTATAGATAACTCAAATAAACAAGTCTCGACAAGTTATAAAAATCAAAGTTTGACATTATTATTAATTTACTTGAATATGATGCAAAATTTCAGTCATATGTTATCCATTTTTAATGTTTTAAAATTTTGATTTATACTCTCTGTATAAAGATATGGTTTTATTTACATGCAAAAATCACTTATACAATTCAGGTTGTCATAGTAAGGTGTTGAATATAAAGCAGACCGAAATGCAGATATATTTGCTACCAGCTTTAGAAGATAATTACATGTATTTGTTGATAGATGATGATACTCGTCAAGCAGCTATTGTGGATCCTGTTGATCCAGAAAAGGTATATTTTTAAATTAAAATTAAAATTTTTAGTTATAATTTATCATTGGAATTTAAGTCTTTAATATAATTTAGCAACAGCATCTTTTAAAGATAAGCAGCATAAGATTGTTTTTAAATCTAAGTGATAATTGCTATCTCTCTGAAATAAGAGATTAGTAAAAATTTGATTTTAGCTGTTTTTCCCAAAAACATATATAATATTTAAAGATAATATTTGTTATTATTATGCTGTGGGGAAAAGTTTATGCCTGGAACAATTAGTGGGATTTTAATGAAAGAGTGAAATAGTAGCATGTGCAAATGATTACATATTTTTTCAATTTTGCAAATAACAAATTTCAAAGAGATTAGAGGATAAAGTCAATAATCTGTTTACCTTCACAGGTGCAAGATGTTCTTAACTACATCAAGATAGGTTAATATATAACACTGCACAATCTTCCCGAGTGACATTGTCTGTGTAACATACTTATTGCTCGACTATGTAGCATTTGTTGCAATTTCTGGCACATTACATCTCAAACATGTTTGAACAGAAGAAAGATTACTGCCATGATCAGTCTATTCATCTGAAGTTTTTTGATAATAATGAATGCAAACATGGGCTCTGGAGGTATGCACTGTGTTGCTGAAATGAGCTCTACGTTCTCAGAAATGAAATGCTACTTGATCATTAATTGGTCATATTGAAATATATAGCCAATTAATTAACTCAAAAGTCATAGCACTAGGTATTAGACCTGTGTTGTAAACAGTGAAAGTATTTCTTTTACCTTGACAGCACTTCTTCAATCTTGTCTTTCAGTGGTTGTAAGTGGCCTGATTTTTGTCTGAAAGTAGAAGAGCCTCTTGGACCCACTGTTACCGTGTGTTGAATTGTGATGATATTTTGATCAACATCTCTGTAATATTAAATGTTGTAAACTTTTTCCTTACAGCATGTTACTCAATTTTTCAACACAGATATCAACAGTATAACAAAGTCATTTTTCAAACTTTCTTAAAGACAATAATATTTAACTGAAAGAATTTGTTTCTAATTTAAAAATTACATTTCAGTATAATCAAATGATAACAAACTTTTTTTATTAGGTTATAGATACAGTAAATAAGAGTGGGGCACAACTGACAACTGTACTCACTACACATCATCATTGGTAAGTGTCTAATATAATTCATTTGAATTTGAGAGAATTGATTAATTTTGCAATTTTAAAGGGATCATGCTGGAGGAAATGAAAAATTAGTGAAAAAGTTTGCCTCCCCCTTAATGGTGTGTGGTGGAGACGAAAGAGTAGGTGCATTAAACAATAAAGTAAAACATGGAGATGAAATTAATGTATGTATGTGTTTTTTTGTCTGTTAATGTGATATATTTATGTTAACATGAATATTTTTCTATTTGTAGTTAGGATCGCTTAACATTAAGTGTTTGTCTACCCCATGTCACACTAGCGGACATATATGTTACTACGTTACTGGAAAACACGACAATGATCCTGCGGTTTTTACTGGTCAGATATTAAACAAAGTTTAAATTGATAGAATCTTTTAACATAATGAATTTGATGTGTGTATTTCTAGGTGACACACTATTTGTGGCAGGATGTGGAAAATTTTTCGAAGGAACACCTGATCAAATGTACGAAGCCCTAGTCAAAATTCTTGGTTCTTTACCAGATAATACGGTAAAATCTCATAACTAGCTAACGCTTAGAAATTAATATAAAATAGTAATTATAAATTCTAAATTACTTTCAGAGAGTATATTGTGGTCACGAATATACAGTAAACAATTTAAAATATGCCCTTCATGTAGAACCAAGTAATGCTTCCATCAGAGAAAAACTAGCTTGGTCACAGGTATTGTTTTCTAACTACATTCTTTGGTAGCAGTATAGAATTTTTTTAAGTAGTTGTTTTTCAGAATCAAAGAATTAAAAACGAGGCAACGATTCCTTCCACTATCGGTGCGGAAAAAACTTACAATCCGTTCATGAGAGTCCACGAAGAATCTGTGCAGCAGCACGCCGGCCAGAATGATCCAATTGCCACCATGGGTATGCTCAGACGTGAAAAAGATGGTTTTAAACCAAAATAATCCACGCTGTTTGAATTTGTTAGAAATGATCAAATTGTAAAATGTGTAAATGTGAACAATTAAAAATTGCTTTTACTACCATTGTATTTCAAAATGAAATGTCCTAATTTGTAAAATTTGAACTATAATTTATTCACATATATACAGAAAAATCATTAGTCACAGTTTATCATTTGATGGATTTTCTTTCTCTGTGTAGATTTTCATTTCTTGTTCATATCTTTCTTTCTCCTTTTCATACATTTCATAATATACCTGTAAATAAGTACATGATTAAATTTTTTGTCAATAAAATTATAATAATTCCAAATTATATTATTATTAAACTTTCACACATTCTATGGAAGTAGAATCATAGATTACAACTTCAAAAAGCAAAATGTTATAACGTTTTTCATTTTAATTTAACATTTCTTATCATCCCTATAAGAAGCAATATAGTTTATGGAAAACAAATTCTAACAAAATGTCTCATAAAACACTTTAAAGTTAATAGTTTTGAAAATAAATAATTTCACATTTACAGTCGACCCCCGTATAAGATCATTGATTATTCCGTTTTATATGAATTCCATGTTGTACAAGTCACTTAAATTTTACAAATACGTGAGCCGTTCACAGCCCGGTACACGTATTTGTAAAATCTAAGTGACTCGTACAACATGGAATTCATATAAAACGGAATAATCAATGATCTTATACGGGGGTCGACTGTATATACTTTGTATTGGATTTATTATTTGTGAAACAGTAAATCCAGAAAAGTTGATATTGCAGCAGATTATGAAAACAATAATATAAAGGAAATTTCAAATTTGGTAATCCAAATAAGTGCAACAAATATTGCCATTTGTTCAGTCGCTCCAGTTTTCATACATCTCCCTATAGCAAACTGAATTTAAAGAATTACTCAGATCAAAAAGGAGTGATAGTGACTGACAGGAAATCTGAAAATACCACAAAATCTGACTTTTCAGGTCTGTACAGACCCTGCATTTAATATGTTTATGAAAAGTATATGATATAAAATAACAACCTTGTATTTTTATCATTTCAAAATCAATAAGCAATTATCTAACTTTGTATTCTTTACTTAAGTTACTTTCTATACAATAAAACATTATATTTTCTCATAACTTATAGATACAGTAGAGCATCAATTATCCAAATCAATTGGGGACGGGTTGTTCGGAAAATCGATTTTTTGGATAACTGATTATGTACAAAAAAATACATTAATAATGTAGTATATCCCAATAATAGTATATTAATATATCCCATGTTTAAATTTTTCAATACGAAGCGACACGCAACGGAGAATTTTCATCAATGTTAAGCCTAATGAAAATTTTTATAATTGTAGCTATTGTATCGTTAAAAATTATTTCTTTATTTTGTACAAATAAAATAAATTATACAATTATCTAGTATCAAAAACGTTTGATTCAGCATGACACAGTCCAACTGGAACACTTTCAGTTAACTGATGTTTCAGTTGATCGGCATTCGGATAATTGATGCTCTACTATGTGAGTGAAATAAGCATAAAATAGTTCCTATTATATATATGAAAATGTGCCTGATTTTATTTATTTTTTAACAGTGATCAATCTATCTATCTATAAATGCACCATAATATACTTTTTGGTAATGTTTGTTAAGATTTAGAGGCAGCATTATAATTTTATCCCTCCAATAAGATGAATAATTGCTAATTTTCAATTCATTCATACAAATTTTTTGGAAAACACTAAATATACCATCACTAATGTAGAAATTAAATATTAAATGATTGATCAAATGTTTACTATAATTTTGCATTTTTTCCCCTCCATATTTTGTTTTTTTTTCCTGATTTAAAATTTAAAATATGCACAACCATTGCATTTAAGAGAAGCAATGCAATTGGTATGATAAAATTCATATCATCATAGGCTAAATGTAATAATTTATAACAATATCATATTCTAAAATTATAAGTATTATATAATAATAAAAAAGTAAATTTTAAAGTTTTTGGAGGTATAAATTAAATCAAAAATATTTAGTGAATTTGTGCTACTTGCAAGAGTTATTCTGACATTCTATATATACTGTACTATTTATTGAAGATGGCTGATTTAGAAATTCAAAAACATTACATAATAAGAAACTTAAAGAAATAAAAATAGTTTATACAATGTAAGTTATTTTAAGATTTTAAATTAAAAAATATATCAAGTATATATTTACTGGTTAGAGAATAAAATATTATTATTATTATTTATGTTTGAAAAATTAACATTTTAATGAATTGAACAAGAACAATAGTTTTCAGATAGCTGAATTTGCATCCTGTATAACCTATATTTTAATTTGTTTGGAACAATTATAAGAGTTTTTTTTCAGCAAATAACTTATAGTATTGTATTTGCTGAGTAAATGCTTACATCACTATATATGTGTAAAACACTCCAATCAGACTATTTTCAAAACAAAAATAAATCATGTCTATTTTATACATCATTAGTTTAGTGTATTGACAAAATACTGAATATCAAAAATATGCAAATCTGAGTATAAATAAAAGAAAACCAAATTCTTTTAATAATAATAAAAATCTTTTTAATATCTAAAGAAGTTTTTGAGCAATAGTGACTTTTGCTCAAAAACTTAAATATTTAAGACAATGCAAAAGTTTTTGTTATTCAAAATTTATCTATGAAGTTTCTAATCTTATTCTACATGTTTCTAACTAATAATTTGTGCTTACTCTCATTAATTTAAAACTTACTGTATAGATAAAATTTATGAAAGTTGTAGATATATATACATTTGAAAAAATCCCTATCAATATCTCCTGATGTTAGTTCAACTAATTTACATACAGGAAATCCTCGTTAACTAAAAATTCAAGGGACAAAATAATCTTGACATCAAATTATTGAGTTTCAAATGATCCAAGATTTAGATATTTCTGTACAATATGCCAAATGTCATGTAACTGATGTTATTTATTAAGCAAACAGAATACGGCTACATATACAAAATGCTATTTTCATAATTAATAATAATAATAATATAAATAAACTGCAGGTAAACAGCATTTGTAAAACTTATTCTGGGAGCTCATAGGCTACCAGATAGGTTTTATAAAAAGTAAAGCAGAATTCTTTGAAACATAGCCCAAATTATTTTTAAAGAGGCCCAAAAAGTAGTAAGTCACCTAAACGTAGTAGCCTAGAGCCCTACAAATATCTCAATCTGCTACTCATAGTCCAATCTTGTAATCCTGAAAACCAGCCATAATTTATGAGATAAGAGAAAAAAAAGGCAGTTCATGGGTAAGATGAGTTCTGAAAATGTGTTACTGTAAAAGCAAAGCCATATTGACCAGATTAGAGTTGTTCTTAGTCTATTGTTATAGTACGGAAGCACTTCAATGTAAAAAAAAAAAAAAAAGTTAATGTATGCATATCACAGTTCAGACATAATTTTCACTTCGAATTTCAAAGCATCCGTCATTGAAACTAATCAAATTCCTTAACATGTAAAGCTGGGACAAAAGAACAGTTACTAACCAATGGGATTTTTAACTATTTGAGTTCAAATTAACAAAGATTTCCTGTATTTATGAAATGTAAATAAAAGAACTATTGTTTAAGTAAACTTACATTTTATTTTGATTTCATTTTATGTAATAAAAGCATAAATTATACACATTTGTATTTATTTGTGTATGTATGTGCATGACATGTAAAAATACATATAAATATATTATTTGTATAAATTTGTCTGTTTTAATAAATATTTAAATATTTGACTTACTGTTGCCCTTGATGGCTGCATTTAAAGGAACAATAGCAGATAAATAATGATAAAAAATTGTTAAAAATATTAAAATTTAAAATACTTTTAATTAACTTTACTTTTTTATCTTCAGCCAATAGATTATTCCAATTCTTTGCTAATGTTTTTGTTAATTCTTGATGTGTTATTTCTTCCTGGAAAAATAATACTTATATAATTATCAAACATAACTTACCTAACTTACATCAAACAAAAAATACTTACATAATTATAACAAAGATTTAAAATATTAAAATTAAGACATTTTTTAAAAGTAAATATTAAAATAAAGTTAGTAATATCACAGTATTATTCCTAGCAATGAAGATATCAATGTTTCTTCACCAATATTAAATGATAATAATGTAGGAAGATATTTATTTAAAAATTATTACTATTAAATAAAAATTTTAAGGCTGAAATTACATTATATTAAAAATGTAAATTTTCATTACAATAAAATTATAGTAAATTTTTCCTTTACTTTCTATTTTCAAATTGAGATTAAATTCATAAATATTTTTCATTTTAAAGTTAAAAAAATCTATAATATTATATAAGGTTTCTTTAAGAGATTATGACATTATGTTGTAATTTTTTAATATATTTTAGCAGATGTTATTGGTTTCATAATGGCATTTTGTCAAAATATGCAAAATATAAATACTTGACATATTTTTTCAATAATTAACTCGAGGTTTATTGGCAAATATTTAAATCAATTAAATATTGTCTAAAAACTAAAAAAAAAAAAATTACTCCAGCAACTTCTCACAACACATTTTAAAAAAGACTAAAGACTAGTGATGTAATGAATATTCGGTTACTATTCAGTATTCGGCCTATTTTTCACTATTCGACTGAATACCGAATATCTAATCACTATTCGGCCAAATACCGAATACCTAAAAACAGGAGTAAGAAATAACAAAAACACAGTAAATTAATCATTTTGGTATTTAGATTTAATGTTATCGAAGTTAGTGTTGTTTGTTTATATTTATTTATAACTTGTAACATGCACAAAACAAAAAAGAAAATAATATTAGTCACATGTATTCACAATTTATAATTACAAAGATCAGCACACGTACACGTCTATCGTTGGAGAATCCTCGCACATCTGAGGGTCTGACCCTGCCTATCCTTCTTTTTAAGCGCTCGTCTTTGCTCTTCCCTTTCTCTTTCCTCTATCGCTCTAATCCATGTATGCCTGTGCATACATCATAATACGCGCTCACGATACTTTCGATTCGTCACTTTTCCGTCGTAGAGTTCCCATTTTACAATTACGTGACTCAGCCTGGTGATAACGGAGGAAAGAGACAGATAGGACGTCGATATAAATCACAGTTATGATTTCGCAGATTCGAGACGGCTTGATAGCCCGAACGGCCCCAGGCTTTTGCCCGTGCACGCTAAGTGACTTTCATTACAAGCATTTAGCTTTCCGAAGTCTACGACAACAATTGTTTGGCATTGACGGCTGCGAATTTCATGCCAATAAGCTGCCTCGACTTGTTTGATTATGTTATCGACTCAATTTCATATTTATTTTCACATTTTCACTTCGTGGTCCTTCTCTGTTCTTTTTCCGTTTACACGTGTAGGTCATTTCATCATTATCCACATTTGATATCATCATTTATCACATACTTCCATGACACTCTTGTCTGTCCGCTACAACTGTCAAGAATTAATGCGATTGGCGAAGCGTAGTGACAGCAGGCCAATAGAGAGCAGGATCCTTGCCATAATGCGGTTTGCGCGCCAGTTTCCGTACGTGCGTTAATCAAGCCGAATAGTTTGGCCGAATATTCGGCTATTCGGCCACGCTCTTGGCCGAATATTCGGTATTCGGCCTTAGGCCGAATATACTATTCGTTACAACACTACTAAAGACATTTTAATTGTAATCACAAGTCTACATTAAAGATCCATGAATACAGATTGCTGAAAATATAATATTAATTTCTGATTATCATAAATATAAAAATACTGAATCAATGAAACAATAATCATATCTAAATCTACATTTCAAAACATACAAAACAAAAATAATTAAATATTTTCAACATATTTTATAATATATATTTGCAAAATTACTAAAAATATCTAAGCATAAATATGGAAAAACATTAATCACACTTCTAACTGCTGATCTTTTTCAAAAACATATCCAGAAATAATATTATTCTAAAAAGAATAAAAACAAACTTCTAACAATAAAATAAAAACTAAACTCATCTGTAAATAAACTAATTTCCATATATTCTGGCTACATCAAACTGAAAAACTCAATCCTGGACATAACTGACAATATTAGAATCTACAAATATAAAATCATCTATATTTACCTGAAAAGTTTACAATCCTTAAAATCAAATATATACAGACAAACTATAATATTTCATTTCAAATTATATTTATTGGATTAAAGTTACAAGTTCTATGAAGTATTCTAACTTGTAATGATGTTTGCATCATATCAAGTTATTTGTTTTGATTTTAACATATAACTGCCAATAGTACATTAGTTCAATCAAATACATAGCACTAAATTAAGCAAATTACATTTTAACTGAATTATACATGGCATAGGGTGCAAAACCCATGCTAAAAGATGAAATAAATTAAACCAATAATTTTAATTCATAAATGTATAATCATTCATAAATTTTGACTGTTTTTTACAACAGATTCAACAAAACATTTTACAGTTTCAAAATCTTTGTCCAGACAGCCAAAAAATATGTCCATGATTTAAATAATATCTTTTAAATTCAACAAAACCAATATTCTCAAGAAGTATTAAGAACAACTTTCAAAACTGAAACTCAATTCAATACAAACACAAGTATCTAATAAAAACCAAATATTTCTATATGTTCCAAACTGCAACTTCTATACCAAAATTAATGATGTAATATATTTCAACCATTTAACTCAAAACTCCAGAAAGCAACAGCAGTATAATACTGCATATCTTCATATATATTCAGTTGAAGCTGTGATGTCACCATTTAAAGCAAATCAGGGAACAAGATGGCAATGCTATCAGCCCTGCTCAACCAATTCATTAACCTAGGAAATGGACTTTATCAAGGAATACTTGAATATCTGTGCAGTAGTGAGATGATGTGGCATCTTGCTAAAAGTAAACGAATCTTTCTTTGTAATTGTCTTTTAACAATGGAATGAGAAAATTTTCCAGTATATGCAGATGGACAATAATGTCGATGGTTTCCTCATAGAAAAAGAAGGCACTTTACACTTTATCTTTGCTAAAAACACATTAAACATTCACTTTGGATTGTCACAAACATGTTTCACAATTGCTTGTGAATTTTCAAAATCCCAAATCCTACAGCTATAAGTGTTCATTTTAGCACTGAGGTAAAATGTGAAATTATAACTGAAGTTGTTACTTGTCTTCCTCAATCTGATGAAACATTTCTGCACTATTCAGATAAACTTGACAGACTTTGCTATAAATTGACAGCTCAACCAATTCTGTAAATCTGATAAAAATTCTATATTCTTTCAAAATTGTAAAAAACTTTAAAAGTAAAGAAGAGAATATGGAGCATATAGCAGTCCTTATTGAATCATCCTACATATTATTCTGTTTTATGTTATATTGTTTGCAATTATAAACTACAAACATATGTGCAATATCAAAAACATGAAATTTGTATCTTAATTAGACTAAATCTAATATTCACTGAAACATTTCTATAATATTAACTTCCTAATTACATTCACTCAACATAGCTCAACATTCACTCAGCAGATCTCATACCCAATACTAAAATTATAATTTATAACAACAGATCAAAATAACTTGATAGATGATATTCTTTATTAAACTCTAATGGGTAATCAAATCAAATGATTCTTATTATTATTGTAATTAATTTATTAGAATATTGAAAAATACCTTTTGTTCTTGCTGATATTTTTCCATGACTGATGAACGTTGTTCTTGACAAAACAAAAAGAATGGATTTGCAGGTCTTTTTGGAGCATTGGGATCTTTTTCTTTTTCTTGTCTTGGTTTCTTTTTGCTAACTGTATGACAACTATTAGGTGTTATATGTTTATTTGTAAACTGAGTAGTTACAGTTGATGGGTGAGAAATAAAATTATTTGCTGAAGGAATAATAGTTTCATTTGAAGATATAGTAGAAGAAACAGGACACGTAGCAGAACCTTCTTCCTACAAATTAAAAAATTTTTTTATTTAAAACAATAAAAATGTATAATTTTAAAAACTAGATACAATACTTAAATTTTCAATAAATAAAACCTATTATAAGATTAAATTTCCTCCCCTGATTTTTTTAATTCTATTTCTATCATAATCACGTAGGCAACATACGAGGAATAGTAGGAAAGTCTTGCACAGTATTTTTTTATTTGAAACCAAGGAACACTACAGCGAGTATGTTGTTACTGTCCTTCGAAGTAGTCTCCCTCATGACCAATCGCTGCCTGCCAGCGTTTGAGCAGATCCATGAGTCCTGTCAGCTCACCGCTTTTGTTGAGCTGACAAATGTGTCAGGTAATGGCCGCCAAGACTTCTGCAACAAAGATGAATCGCTGTCTTCACAGGGGCAGTTTGAGCTTAGAAATATAGTCAAAGTGGGGGGGGCTAAGGTTGTAAGAGGATGAGGCAAGATTTCCCAGCCGAAGGACTTGAGCAAGTCGGTCAAAGTTGTCGCAATATGCAGTTGCACGTTATTGTGAAGAATGAACACACCACACTGCAAGAGCTCAAGACATGTCTTGTGCATTTTCCACTGAAAACTTTGCAGGAACTTCCAGTAGACTTTTCTGGTGCCTACTGGAATTCGCTCCATCAAGATGACACCCTCGTGGTCAAACACCATAATCATCAGCTTTAATTTTGACTGGGCTCTGTGAAACTTCTTCAGTTGAGGTGAACCTGCCACTTGCCATTCACTACTTTGAGACTTCAGTTCTGGCTCAAAGACCTGGCCCAATACTTGTCAATGGCAATGATACATTTGATGAACTCCAACCCCAAGGTGTTGAATCTGTTCAACAAGTCCGTTGATGTTTCCATGTGACGACATTTCTGTTCTGGTGTCACTTGGTGTGGCACCCACCTTGCAGAGATCTTCTGTTTCTTCAAGTTGACTGTGAGGATTTGATGTGCTGAAAAATGCAGTATCTCCACCTCTGCAGCAATCTCATCACACATGATGTAATGATCTTCTCCAAGCAGTACTGTAACACATGCCACAGTTGCCTCATCAATTGCAGTTTTTGATCATCCAGATCTCAGATTGTCCAAGATGCTTTGGCAGCCATGATGAAAACGGTCCACCCAGAGAGAGACTGTGCTTTGGTCAATGGTGTCACCTCCACACATTTCCACCAATGCTTTGTGGATGTCTGTAGGTGTTTTTGCACATAATGATTCGATTTTGATGTAGGCACGCCGATCTTCACATGTGACATTACATGAGTGTTCTATGGATGCTATGTCACTTACCTCCTGCTCAGCACAGTCCATCATGCCACTTCTCGCCTATGAGAATGCTTATGCAAGTGTTCAATGTGATTGCATCCACGTGACAGAGTTGCCAGATTGTGCAAGACTTTCCTACTATCCCATGTATTATTAAAATTTCTGTTCATAGAAATCCATTTTCATTTATTTGAAACTTTTAGAACTAAATATTTTTTCTATATATTTAAAAGTTGTTTTTTAAATTTTATTTTTCTATTTTTGCATTCTATTCAAGACTGTTATTATTTCAATCAACTTTGAGTAAGAAAATTTAATTATAATTACAAATATAGCATCTTACTATAAAATTTTATTTACTGATTTAACAAGTCTTTATTATAATTAATTTAATTACTTTAAATTAATTTAATTTATAGTGATTAATCAATGCTGAAACTTAGATTAATATGTGAATTTTGAAATTTTCTGAATTTGATTTTTTCAGTTTAGGATGCATTCTAACTATTAATATATAACATAACAGTAAATATATGAATAAACAAACAACATCACTAAAGCCTAATACGTTATAAAACTATAAGCCAACCAATGCCATATGTAATTGGGCTAGATAACGACTATAATAATTTATGAAACAATTTGGTACTAGAGGGAGGCGTTAGGCACAATCTCTTAATAAATTTAATAATTATAATTTTTAACTAAAAACTACAAGCATATAAAACTACATATAATAATCATATAATATAAATAATAATCACACTACTAATCATATAAAAGTACAAGCAAACCTATTGCATTGGTTGGCTTGTAGTTTTATATGATTAATGTATTTCTTTAAAATTTTGTAAGTAACTTACTACAAAATACACAAATTATTAAAAATAATGAGGATAATTTTTATAAACGTATTTTACAATTAAAAATCTTATCATATTTTCAAAATATGAAAATTGTGATATTTTTAAACAAATATTTCATAACTCAGTAGGACATTAAAATAAATTTTAAAGTTTTATAAATACTTACCTCTGTAAAAAGAGCTAGGGGAATATTCTTATAATCATCACCATATTTGTCTAACTTTTTCATCAGAAACCTATAGAATAAAAAAGTACATTTTAACATCTTTTTCATGTCTAATTTTTAAAAAGATTATTAAAATAAATTATTAAACAAATATAAAAGAAATTCTGAGAAATAACAATTATTAAATATCAGAAATTTACAAAACTTGTATATAAATTAAGGCTAAAAACAAAAATACAGTAACTGCTTACACATCAGAAGACAAACCTAATGAGTGATATATCAGATGGCAGGATATAACTGATGTGTTTATTCCTTGTTATGTGTATTTTTAATCTCCATGCCAACTTGCTTTTTTGCCAGTAAAAATATTATATATATAAATTACTAGAAACATTTTATAGTATACAGAACAAGTACTTTTTATAGAACAAGACAGGAAGTACATTTTATAAAACTACTGAAACAAGTATCTTTAATTAAAGAAAACTGATATTTTAGTTAAATAACAATTATTGCAAAAGACCAGTAATAGATAAGCATTGCTTGTCTGCAATCCTGCTGGAACACACATTCAATTGATTTGTCAGCAAATATTTGCCAGCACACAAATACAACACAAAGCATCTGCTAAACCTAATCCAGAAGCTACAGAATTTAGAGCTGTGAGTGAGAAATTTATTACAATTTTGGATTTCAAAGCACTGTACCCTTCTATTAAGCCAGAAGTGTGTTTTTGTCACTTGAGAAATTTCCAAATGAACAAAATCAGCAATTTGGACAGCTTACGTACAGAAATACTTGAGTTCACACTCCTAGTCATCATTTTTCATGTTCAACATGTTAGTGCATGAGCAGAATAGAGGGCCCATGGGCAGCCTCATATCCAGGACTCATGAGTTCGTGATGTTTATGACGTCATTAGAGAGAGCAACCATACCTAAATATGGAGATAGCATTGCTCTGTATGTGCATTATGTAGTCAATGTATTAGTAATATGAAGGAAGAAACCTAATATCAATATCAAGCAAATCAATCCATTTGGCTTGAAAATAGAATTGAGCAGGAAAGCAATGTTGCTGGGCAGTTTCTTGACATCTCAATCACATTAAAGGGATGCACTGTCACCATGGATATTTACAGGAATCCAACTTACAACCCAATATTTATACTCTGTGCTTCATATGACCCAATAAGTTATAGATTGGCAACAACATATAAAACAATCATATACACATTGAACTAACTTACAGGACAGGAGACTACATCAAAGAAATTTATGCACTGATTTGGAGTTAAGCATAAAATAATAAGATGCTAAGGAATGACAAAGAGGCTATTGACCTGATATGCATCCCTGGGATGTACTTTACTTTACTTAAAGAGTACAAGAGCTGTCTGTCATTTAGTGGCAGACTTAGCACTATAAGAAATGGAAGAAAAATAGGAAAGTGTGAAAGAAGATATGAGAGTTTACGGTAATTGCTTCAGTAGTTGCTAGAGTACAAGATACTATACAAAATTACAAAACAAGGTTACAGTATAAATCAAACATAAATATACAAAGTGCCTTTCTGGCAACCCTTGGGTGTACTAAATACCATTAAAAGAGAGCAAGAGGCATAACAACTCATGCTACATAGTAGACACTAGAAGATCGCTAAAACAGAAGAGAGCAGAAAGATAACATCTGGAATTAATAGCCATTACAGCCTTAATGGCCAACACAATAGCAGACCCAGATTCTGTAGCAATATGCTGGAATCAAATAGAAATAATTCAAAAGATTCAAGAGAGGAAATTTATTAAGTGTGTATAAGCATTACACATTCATAAGGCTACAGAATGAGAACAGACAGTACATTATAGAGAAAACACTACAAATTCAGCAGCTGGAAAATGTTACTTAATAAAAACTTAAGAGTGAGCTAATTAAATTAAGAGAACATTTTAGGATGGATAGTGTTTACACAATAATGAAGATTGTAATTACTGGGGTAAAGTTTATAAAGTATAAATTAGAACTTTTTTATTTTGTTTATATCATAATCTAGTTTGACTTTTTGTTTTTTATCATGTATTGTGATATCCCATTCAATGTGTAAAAGTCTGGCACAGATTTAAAAAATTTGTCTTGTCCCATAAACAGAACATTGTACAACTGTTATAAAATAAGTGGTATGGTACTTTTTAAATTGTAAATTGTAAAATTTAGATATTATCTGAAGTAGGTCAATCAGGGCCGGATCATCGCATAGACAAATGAGACAAATGTCTAGGGCCCGGTCAAACTGTCTATTTTGAAAAGATTTGTAAATAAGATAGTTTACTTTTCTGTTGGACAACTGTATAAAACTGGTAAAACTGATAAAATACGATATTGTTTAAATATTAACCAAAAAGGTTAAATTAAACAAGTAAAACGGCAAAACCGTATTTGGGACACGACTATGTCTGGGAGACACTACTAAGGAGAATCACTTTGACGCTCAAGATGGGTCTTGTTCTTATTATCCAATCTTTTTTGGTATCGCTGCTTTTGGGAGCGATCGTTCAAACTTCGCTGGCCACGACCACGAGGTCGTCCACGATGCATTTTTGATGAAATTAACTTATCCAATTTCGAAATTTCTCTCCGTTGCAACCCGTCGGCCTGGGTTGAATTTTTGTCGATGCCTAACGAGAATTTCCCGTTTTTGAAAAAATAATCGTGGCTATTGTATCGTCCGAAATTATTTTTTATTTTGCACAAACAATATACAGTTTAACCCGATTATAACGTCATCGGATGTAACGACAACCCTAATATAATGTCAAATTTTTATCGGTTTCACGATTTTACTATACTAGATAATGTTAAAAAACCTACTTGTAAAGACATAAAACCCTGTTTTAATGTCATATTTGAAGCACTCCTAAATTTACAAAATTAGATTACAAATTTTATTCAACAAAGAAAATACTACGTGTTCAGTCCTAGGGTCACAGTCCAGTTCCTAGAACGACTGTGGGTGGTACTCTCACCACCTGACTTCGGTTTGCCTGTTTGTAGAGAGAGTCGCCATTTTGTATTTTACTTTGACTCGGTTCTCGGTCCTCTGAGTAGGCTACCTACAAGTCTGGTTTTTTTTGCGCGCATGATTTTGGCACTTAATACTCTGTGCCATATTGCAACTCCTGACATGTACTCTTTCATACCTCTAAGCTGGTAACACAGCAGGCAGTACGATTTTATAAACAAGACACAGTCTTGTTGAAAATTAATATTTTAAGGTAATATTTATTTTGTATAACAACTTTTGTTAGACATTTAATAAAATAAATTTCAATTTTTTAAATTTATAAACAAACTGTTCAAACTTTTCTAGAAAAACTAAAATTTATTGTTGTGTATTAAATATTTTTTATTAATAAAAATTTAAGATTTGTTTTAGTTTTCACATCATTTAGTTTTGTTTTATTTATTGTTTTATATTTTTTGTGCGCTCTATTTCTTGTGAGAGAGGGGCCTGGTAAGAAGAAAATGTCTAGGGCCCCAAAGTGGGTTAATCCGGCCCTGAGGTCAATTAAGAATACTAAAAATGTTACAATAATAAGCATTCATTGCATGATAACTGGTTATGTACTGTGTTTAAACTTATAATAATATAAATTTACAACTACAATTTACAATTTATAAAAAAAATGTTACATATTATAAAATTTCAATATACTTTTATAAATTAATCACATTATAGTCAGAGAAACTTTTAGAAATGATTTATTATGTAATTGTTATTTTAGGTAATAACTGGACTAATTATATTTTTCCAAATAATCAAAATGCTATTTAAATAATTATTTTGAATATTCTTAATATCAAGGTGCCAGATTCATTAAAAATTATTCATCATAATATCTTCTAATATGTATACTCAACTCTCATTAATATGAATTGCTAGGGAAACAGTAGTTAGTTTGCTTTATCAAAAATTTGTATTAATGATTGTCAAGGTAAAGGTTGTATAATTTAGGGAGTTAAGGCTTAATAGGTAATTGAAATCTCTAAATTATAATATCAATTACTAAATAAAGTTAAATTAATTTGTTTTTGTAAATAAATTTAATTTTATGTTCTAAATGATTTTCAAATCAAACAGAATGGGGAGAAGACAGTATTTGCTTTTTAAGTGTGTAGCAATATATCATAGTGGTTAAACAAAACAAAGCTAAAAGAAATCAGTGATTTTCTTTTTATTGAAAATTGTTTAAAAAGTATAAAATATTTTTTGAAGCCAAAATAGTAAAAAAGGAGCCAAATCTGGCACCAATTAGCCAAACCTGATATCACTGTATGCACTCCCTGATATGCAAACTAGAATTTGTTTGCATGGGACCACATCTATTTAAAAGGATGGGTATCCTTAAACTTTAACCCTTATTTTCTGAGTACCATAGAAAGATCTACTAAAACTAGATGTTTGAATTGCTCTATAATTGGAGGTCAAACCTATCTTTGCTTTTTAGATGAAGAAAATCTATTCTACTGGAAATGGAACATTCTATATTACCACTATTTATTATGTTGAAAAGTGTAAAAGCACCCATTATTGGAAATAGGATTATTTCTTGAGGTTTTGAAGATAGAGTTTGGTTTAAAGAATTCTGGTTAAAATTTTTGTTCACTTTATCAAGAGAAAATTAATGTTGTAATACTGATGTTTTTCCAGGGCAACAACAAAATTTGCTTTAACACAATTCATTTTATTTATGTTTATTTTAAGGCAAGTGGACTGTATAAAATAAATATTAAAGTTTATATTACCTTCTTTCTTTTCTTAATCTTCTTAGCAGTTTTTTCACATAACAGATTCTATTCAACAATCTTTCATTGTTCTGAAATAAATTTTTTTTATATATAATTATATACATAAAACTCTTTTAGAAAATTAAAATAAAAATATTTAAAATAAGTCTACAATCTTTAATTAGTTATAAACATAACTGCTCTTGAATTTGTAAACTTTAATACAATAAATTTTCAATATTAAAACTGTGTTACATAATCTAAAATCTTAGCCTTAAAACATAGGCAACAAAACATTTATTAACACCAATCCAAATTAATCTGAAAACTGGAAAGTATTGATATCTATATATATATATATAAAAATGGACGTGTGTGTTCCTATATTTCACTTTTCCGCCAAAACTACACATCGCACAAATGAATGGTGTTTGTATGGGGTAGTAGCCCCAAGTCTCCATTCATGCACCAGGGTGGTTGCGTCTCGATAGCTATAAGGGTGCAGGAGATATGGGCTTGAAAGTGGTTCTCTATTTCGAATTTTATGTTCAAATTTGTTCGAATTTAATTCGAACATAAAATTCGAATATTGGTTCAATTATAAAAAGATTGTAAACGTTCCAAAAACGTTGAAAATAGTTTGTTTGACTGGACGTGAACAGGAGACGTTCAGAAATAGAATCGGGACCAGGTCTCTAATTACTCTGGAAATGGGGGGGCCTAATTCTTGCATTTTGTGAAAACGGGTAAGATTGGTTATAATGTAATTATCTTAATCTTCATTATCGTTACTTTTTAAAAACCCAGCGAAGTGGGTCCTTGCAGCTAGTTATATAATAAAATATAATATAAAGGATTTAAAAGTTATAACCATTTTCTGAAATACATTATGAAAAAGATTCATCAATAATTATCAATCTATTTGAAGATTAACTGATTAAACGTTTTCAGGAATAGTTTATCAGTTTGCTTTACTATTATGGCACAACTAAAAAATCCCCCACTAAGCATGAATTCTATGAGAAAGTAGAGATTGAAGAATTGAGAAGAGTACAGATTTCAAGAAATTCAAGAAGAGTAGCTAATGTTTCTACAAATTAAGTATCCTATATTGCCGGTAGAGGCATAGTTAATGCACGATAACATTTTAAACAACAGGCTCATTAGATTACTTTCGATTGGATAATAGAATGCAACATAGTCACTATAAAAAGTTTATTTTTGATTGTTGTAGAAGCAACATGATGCAGCTATCTTTTTTAAAATTTAAATTTAACGAAGTAAGTTTAAAATGCACCATTTGACAAAATATTTCAAAATTCAATTTAAGGGAAATTCCATCAAGCACAAACGTCACTTTGTCACTGATGTCACTGCAACTTAAGTGTGATCACCTATATTCTATAGCTAATATTTCTACAAAATAAGTAGCCTATACTTTTTGTCAGAACATGAAACAAATATATGCAAAATTTCATCTGATTTTATTGGAAAAAGTTGTAGGAGTTATAAGGAATTCACACACACGACAGCTTTTATATTTATTAGTAATTGCCTCTTAGACCAAATTGCATCAAACAATGCAGTTTGCTATGTTAGGAATCATACAAGACTTACATAAGAAGTGCACATTTCAATGTTATCTCTTGGCCAGCCGACGACCAAGGTGGTCAAGGGATCAGCCCACCACTCCTGGAACCCAAAATAAAATCAGAGCATTTGTCCCTCACCATCCAGACGACCAATTTTTGAGCACGACAGGCCCAAAAAAAATCCTCTTGGGCAGAAAGAATAAAAAAAAACTTATTGAATACTAATCTAGTATGAATTTTATTATAATATTGAAGTATTCAACATTCTTAAGTTTTGTAGGATTCTGAACTTGAGAAATTACATCTGAAAATATTAAATTTGGGAATAGAAATTTTGGCTCTTTCAAATATATCGATAGCTTTTAATATTATCAAACACCAGCCCAAAATTATTTTCATATTTGAAAATCAAGACAATACGAACAATGTTCAAGTTCTTTAACACGTGGATACGATCTGACGTCACAGTTAATTAAAAATATTTGCTGTTTTACACGAATCAAAACATCTCTTAAAACCGGATTCATTTTTCTGCTTTAAAAGTCGATCTAACAAACCTGTTGAACGTTCTGACATCGCCGTAACAAGGCATAATACTTCTTTTCGTACGGACTAACGATAACACTTTCGTTTTCTGTTTTATTTCCTTCGTAAGAGGATTTATTTTCTATATCTCGTTTTTCCTTTTCTTCGCAGACGACTTCCATCTTGGCTTTTAATACAAAACATCGACACTAGAGGCGGGCCGATCGGTTAAAAATTACATTACTGTACTCGTGAATTTTTTTTCCTCTTTATTGAAGTTATCTTCGTTTCTTTCTTCCAAATGTACTAATGAAATTTTTAAATTAATTTTACTTTTAAATACTTCTATATGTAACTTTTTGTAAGTTCATATATAAACTGCTTTCATCGACAAAACCTTAGCAAGAAGGCGATGAAATTAAATAAAACTTTATTATAGCAAACGTAATGACATTGATAATAAGTGGTTATAATATCATAGAAAGGGGCAATATTCTGTGAAACAATAGTATAATTTAAAAGAATCTTTAGTACCTTTTAGGACTTCCTCTTGCCTAGATAGATGCGTCAATACGGTAGGATTTTTTTTTACTCTTCGCCCTGCAAGCACTACGACGGACCTTTAATCAAGCTCATTGTGAGTCCGGTAGGCCCGCAATAGGATAGGCAACTGGTGAGAAACGTGAGAAACTGATTCGAGATATTCAGAACAACCACTCTCCGAAAACTTCCTGGGATTTTTCGATCGGTTCACATTCGTTCTCGGGTTCACCAGAGCAGTAGGCTGACTGCTTGGCCACCAGGCCGTCGGGCACCGTATGCTATCCTAAAACAGATTTTCTCATAGATGCTGCAACTGTCGCTCCAGATCATACTCGTAGATGGTCAAAGCTAGCATCGTATCCGGTCCCACAAATCAGAAAACCGAACATCTTAAGAAAGTGTGGCAATGCGTTGGAGACATTTCTAGGAAACCTTATCTGTGTGCGGTTAAAAGCGATTGTTTGCAGCCTTGCCACTAACAGGTAACACATGGCAGCGCAAAATTTCTTTGATGTACTATACCGCTGTGGCGTCAATGTTTCCCCCCAACACGGCTAAAAATGATCAAATGTTATAAGAAATGGCTTCCTTGACAAGTGTGCCAGCACTGGGAGCAGTGTACTACTCAACATCAAAGACAAGATTGAAGCGCTTACCAGTGATCTTCGATATTTTACCACGTTGATCATCCGTTCCAAACAACCAAAATTCGACGCTAAAGATATTGCCTCTCTCGTGTTAATACTGCAAATAATACCGACGACATTGCAGTTCTAATTGCAGGGCACATAGCGGTCGCCGTACATGCAAATTTTCTTCTGCTAGTCGGCTGCCAATGATTCGGAAAGAACAGGGTTCTTTGGCGAAAAACCTGTCTTTGAATGGTTACAGAGAAACTCTATGCAGTTGTTCGTAGTTGTCTCACGATTAGACTATCAGCTCTTCTGGTGATTTGTTTGGAGAGTCCAAAACCTGCTCACTGTCTATGTATGTTCCGTTACTGTCCGAATACCTTCTCACAGGTCATAATAGTCCAGATGGAAGGCAATTCGGCGAATCGGCCATCCTGTAATTCTCACCAGATGATACTGTTTTTCTCAAATTTAAACAGATATGCGTAATATCTTTGACTACATCATACAGATACGCTTGGAGTTTGAAGACCTCCCAACAACAAATACACCGACAATTTCGTATACAGTGGTACCTCAGGATACGAACGCCCCAACATACGAAATTTTCAGGATACGACATGAAATTCGAACATATTTTTGCTCCAGGTTACGAACAAAAACTCGCCATACGATGTTACATTAGTTCGCAGCTCCATTTTTTATTCACTTCTGTTCATTGGTCTCAGTCCACGTGTTTGCTTCGTCGTGGAAGGATCTCACTCGATAAAGGAAATCATGAGGTATTATCAGAAAGGGACTGATTTTATTGAAAAGAAACACCCCAAAAAAGGTTTACACTGGCCGTATAACTGCTCGGAGTAATGACATTTGCCTAAGTCATTTTAGAAACATTTTAAAAAGTAGGCAAAGCCAAACTTCTTTGGATAGATATTTTACCAAGCAACCTCAATCCAGTGAAAGTGCTGGTGGAAGTGAAGGAAAGAAAACAAAAAGCAGTGAATAAAAATTTTTAAATATATATAAAACAACACTAATTTTTTTAATCTTTTCTAAGTTATTTTTAAGTTATTGTTACATTATGTTATGTAAGTTAAGTTTTAGTATCATTTCCCTTCTCCCTCTCTTCCGCCACCAGTTTACACCTCCACCGTCGTCTATCCTCAAAGGTAAAGTGCAAATAAAACTACATTTTTTTTTAATCAATTATTATTCTATTACGGTTATTTATACATTTACAACTACAAAATGCATTTTTCAGTATCTTCCTTACTATAGTTATTTTTTTTATGTACTACTTAGCATTAATTTGAGTGTGTTTTTCGTGTTGGAACGAATTATTTGGTTTTACATGTAATCGTATGGGAAAAAATGATTCACCTTACGACATTTTCATGATACGATCTCAGTTTCGGAACGGATTAATTTCGTATCCTGAGGTACCACTGTAGCTCAAACTTGGTTGATTTTCACAAATCACACATTGTAGGTTAAGTAATGAAACGGAGTCAGAGATCAAGTTCAAAAATATACGCTTCTATTATTGGAATGCATTTCGTACTTATAGTCCTTCATCAGTCCAAACAGCAAGCGTAGATGACTATAAGCGAAAATTATATACCGGAAATTTTGCTTATAGTCATCTACGCTCGCCGTCGTTTGGACTAATGAAGGACTATAAGTACGAAATGCATTTCCAATACTAATAGAAGCGTATATTTTTGAACTTGATCTGTCACTCCGTTTCATTACTTAATTAACCTACACGGTGTGATAAGTCTATGAAAATCAGTCAAATTTGCAGTGGCGTGCCATGACATTCGGTGATAGAGAAGCTGTGTTTCTGTAAGAAGCCGACTTCCAGGGGCAATCAGTTAATTGCATCAGTGATGGTCTTGGGTCCAATCATATTCGTTTGTTCGATAAGCCAGTAAAAATCGTAGACTTCTCTAAATATATTTTTAATAGATTATCTGATGTACTTAATAAATAAACAAGTTCAATATAATTACCTCTGTTATTAGATTCGATAGATTCCCTATGCTCTCTAAATGCCTTTGATAAAAAAATCTATTAATTTAGATATAATATATCTATTAACCATAACTATCTCGTTATAATTTTCAATATTTATTTTATATTGTTTACTAATGTTAAATTCTATTCTGCTTTGATTTCCAAATTGCTTCAATTTTACGAAAGAATCGACATGACATTTACGATTTTCGTGTCTTTTGTTAGCTTTACTCAAATTATTTAAATCATCAAAGCCATTCTTATTCCACACACTAATTTCATTTGAAAACAATAGGCAAGCCAAAAAAAAACAATTTTTGCATTTTTATGCATCTACAGAGCCATTTTATGTCTTCATAAATTTTATCGTAAAAATGTCGAACAAATTTTTTTGTTCAAGTGTTTATATTTAATTTAGGCATTGGTCTTTCTCTTTTAATAATGTTTTTTCTTTTTCATTATATGATCTTGAGCCAAAACTATTTAAAATAAATTTTCAATATGGCAATTACATTCTGAATCTCTAGCAATTTTTAAGACATTCTGGTAGCATTATCTAGTATACATTCAAACCACAACTGTAATTGTTTACATATCGTCTGAGACACAGCTTTATGCCGAGTTTTACAGTAATCGAACAATTCTACGTGAATTCGTAATTTTTTTGCTAGTGTATATCGATGGCCGGGTAGCTGAATGGGTAAGCCGCTCTAGGGACTCTGTCTCTAATCCAGTCGGTTCGAAACTCCAGGAATTTTTATGAGATGGTTAGAAATGTGTCAGACTCCGTCCCTCACCACTTGACTGTTTCATAATGGGCCTGGTCGAACCCACGATGGGCTTGATTAAAAGTTCAAAAAGTGAAAAGAGTAACAAAAAAAAATAAAAATAAAAAAAGAGTGTATATTTCTTACAATAGAGAATGATTCACTTTTATTCGTGTTTTATTAACAATATGCAAATTATGTACAGCAATTTTTATTTTTATGTATTTGGGTTATACTGTTAAATGGAGGAGAGGAAATCTTACGTCATATACATGACATTTCCAACTGTAAAATATAAAATAAAATACATAAATTTATGAGAATAAGAAAATTAAAAGTGCATTTTTACATTCTTCAAGTTGATTTCATTATGCAAAAAGAATTTATTATAGTAATGACATAAAAGTAATAAAAATATATAAAAATGTTCAGGTTTGTTTCTGATTATTTAGAATTTTAATCTAAAATAAAGAAATTCTCGATAAAATTTTCATTGCTTTTATTTTAAAGAATTTTAAAGCTTATTTTGAGAACTGCTCAATAAGAGAGATCCAATTATATAAAATCTGGATCTAAAGGAATGCGAAAAATATTTATGTGTGGATTAATTTATATGGATTATATATAAATTAATATGTTAAATTATATTATATATTAATGGATTAATTTGAAGTTTAGATACAGAGCATTCTAATGTAGACATGTCCGGTTTTATCTATTACGATAAGTTTGATCCTCAATAAAATTAGCCACATGACTGAGAAATGAAGTAATCACGCCTAAAACACCGTGTTGATTCTATTCGAATACAGATCAATAATAAAAAAGTAGTAGAATCTTTAGTCATGAGATCATTCAATTCACCCGGTATAACTGAGCTCGATGATACAGCTAATAAAGAGTTAAAGCCGAAAAATCTATTTTGCAAATGACAACAGAAAAAATTATGGGTTTTAAACAAAAGAATTTATATACTATTGCACTATAATGATAAATTTATCCTAAACTCAGATACATTAAACCTAAATAAATTTTTTTAAATTTTGAATGCAGTTTCTGATAAATATTAATATTATAATTTATTGTAGAATGTTAATTAGCTTTTTAATTTTACATTGTAATTTATTTTATAACGAAGTTGAATATTTACTGTGATATCTGTTAAATTTTTGAGAACTTCATCAGTTGACAATGCATTTGTCTGCACATTTGTGTGGTTTCTTAACTGTTCACATAAGGTATCATTTAATGACAATACCCTGACGCAATACTATATCTAACGCCTAGATAAATAATTTCTGTAAACATATTTATATCTAAAAACAACAAAATATAATTAATTTAAATATACAAGTATATGAGAAAAGTGAATTTATAAACTTATTTTTATAAACTGATGTTCTTTCTAGTTATATCCTTTCCAATTTAAAAATTTTGTGCTTAAAATTTAACATATTTTATCAAGTTATCAGATGTTCAAATGTAAATTTTAGTATTTAATACAGTATTTCCACTTTATTAAACCACTGGTAATTCTTATCAATATAATCAATTCATCAATAATTTGTCAATAAATATGTAATATCTTCAATTGAATAGGTCATAAAATAATAACTAATTTCTAAATTGCATTTTTTTAAATGTAATCAAAATAAAAACGTGTGTGATACTAATTTTATGGTAGTTTAAAACCTCAACTGACTTTTAACAACTAAAATTTCCTACCCATTTAATAACAGAAGGGATAAATGGGTTAACAGTAAAGGGTAGAAAAAAGTGTGGTTGAAAGCTTTTTCTCTCGATCAAATCATTTAAACCTTTCAACCCACATATCCTACTACGCAGTCTATTGAGTTCATTTTATGTTTCATCCCAATCACAGATGAAAAGCCAATCCAGCATGAAATACCCCCCATTGATAAAAGGAGAATGTTTTACACCTCATCCTCTCTCTTGTCGGCATCGTTTGAGTCTAACTGATGCCTTTTCTCTNATTATGCAAAAAGAATTTATTATAGTAATGACATAAAAGTAATAAAAATATATAAAAATGTTCAGGTTTGTTTCTGATTATTTAGAATTTTAATCTAAAATAAAGAAATTCTCGATAAAATTTTCATTGCTTTTATTTTAAAGAATTTTAAAGCTTATTTTGAGAACTGCTCAATAAGAGAGATCCAATTATATAAAATCTGGATCTAAAGGAATGCGAAAAATATTTATGTGTGGATTAATTTATATGGATTATATATAAATTAATATGTTAAATTATATTATATATTAATGGATTAATTTGAAGTTTAGATACAGAGCATTCTAATGTAGACATGTCCGGTTTTATCTATTACGATAAGTTTGATCCTCAATAAAATTAGCCACATGACTGAGAAATGAAGTAATCACGCCTAAAACACCGTGTTGATTCTATTCGAATACAGATCAATAATAAAAAAGTAGTAGAATCTTTAGTCATGAGATCATTCAATTCACCCGGTATAACTGAGCTCGATGATACAGCTAATAAAGAGTTAAAGCCGAAAAATCTATTTTGCAAATGACAACAGAAAAAATTATGGGTTTTAAACAAAAGAATTTATATACTATTGCACTATAATGATAAATTTATCCTAAACTCAGATACATTAAACCTAAATAAATTTTTTTAAATTTTGAATGCAGTTTCTGATAAATATTAATATTATAATTTATTGTAGAATGTTAATTAGCTTTTTAATTTTACATTGTAATTTATTTTATAACGAAGTTGAATATTTACTGTGATATCTGTTAAATTTTTGAGAACTTCATCAGTTGACAATGCATTTGTCTGCACATTTGTGTGGTTTCTTAACTGTTCACATAAGGTATCATTTAATGACAATACCCTGACGCAATACTATATCTAACGCCTAGATAAATAATTTCTGTAAACATATTTATATCTAAAAACAACAAAATATAATTAATTTAAATATACAAGTATATGAGAAAAGTGAATTTATAAACTTATTTTTATAAACTGATGTTCTTTCTAGTTATATCCTTTCCAATTTAAAAATTTTGTGCTTAAAATTTAACATATTTTATCAAGTTATCAGATGTTCAAATGTAAATTTTAGTATTTAATACAGTATTTCCACTTTATTAAACCACTGGTAATTCTTATCAATATAATCAATTCATCAATAATTTGTCAATAAATATGTAATATCTTCAATTGAATAGGTCATAAAATAATAACTAATTTCTAAATTGCATTTTTTTAAATGTAATCAAAATAAAAACGTGTGTGATACTAATTTTATGGTAGTTTAAAACCTCAACTGACTTTTAACAACTAAAATTTCCTACCCATTTAATAACAGAAGGGATAAATGGGTTAACAGTAAAGGGTAGAAAAAAGTGTGGTTGAAAGCTTTTTCTCTCGATCAAATCATTTAAACCTTTCAACCCACATATCCTACTACGCAGTCTATTGAGTTCATTTTATGTTTCATCCCAATCACAGATGAAAAGCCAATCCAGCATGAAATACCCCCCATTGATAAAAGGAGAATGTTTTACACCTCATCCTCTCTCTTGTCGGCATCGTTTGAGTCTAACTGATGCCTTTTCTCTNAAGATTTTATATAAATTATTTAAAAAAAAATATTTTAACATCCAAAATTAATTTTTATATATTGTAGACAGCATTCTGTGTTCAAAACTGTTATAAATATCAGTTTATTAACTGTACAATATTCAAAGGGTTATTCTTTATAAAAAAATTCATGTTGTTTTACAAATTTGAAAAGTTAATTGATATTTGTTGTAAATTAAATAAAATTAATTAAATTAAATTAATTTTGTGGTTTTTTATTAAATTATTACAAATAACTTTATAAAGACAGTAACATTTCTAAATTTTACACTATTAATTTATGGTTTATAACATGATAATTCAGTAATAAGTAAGTATTAAAAAGTTATGTTGAATTTGAACAAAATTGCTTAAACACTTTCCATTTATTTCGGCTAAATCTTTATTTTAATACAGAAAAATTTGCATTTATTCTAATACAGAAGCATTTGTCTATATTTTATATACGATTTTTGGGATTCAATTATACACAATAGTCTGCCAATTTAATGTTTTGCTTTCATATGGAAATATAAAACATGTCAACAGAAATTCAATAGCTTCAAAGTTGCATATGCTTCATATCTTGATACCAATATAAATTAAATTTATAAATACGTACAAGCCTGTATTTCTAAACTTGATTTTTTATCTAAAAAATGGTTTGTCAATGCCTAAAACGTGAAATCATTGAACTTCGAGATGTTTTCAATTCTAATCAGAGATAGTATCATTGATTCTGTTCACTTAACAATTAGGCAACAGAATAAGCAGATAGATCAGTCTTGTCAATTGAGTGTCAACAGACAAAGAGCATTGTACAGTATAGGATAACGTTACAGACAGGTGGTGCATCATCTCCTCGGGCATTATCTCCATCCGTTATCCATTTTAACGGAGGCCTTTCGTACGCAGGAAAAATTCTAATTTCAAATTATAAAGAAATCGGTGTTTCTTTAGCTATATCAGACTGAATGGAGCCACTCTTGATCAAATCAGTCAAAAAGCGAAATTCGATCTTGTGTGAATCTCCTGCTGAGGGTCTGCGGTCAAATACATGATTGACGTATTCAAAATAAAATTAAGAAATGATAAATATTAATAATATGGAGTCAATTAGTATGTTTGGTTTAGAAATGTCTTCCAACGTTAATCACGTTTTGAATTATTAAAAAAATCTCTGTTTTTTGCACTTATGTTGCTTATATATGATATAATATCATAATTAACTGTAATAAAATTTAATAAGACTGTTATATAGGCTATATATTATTTTAATTTTTAATTATTTTCTTCTTTTAATTTTATAGATTAATTTATAAATATCTTTATATTAACTATAATAATTAAAGCTCTAGTTTTGTCAATAAACTGACTTTTTACTTAAATTTTATTAAAATTAAGATAGTAATTTTAATAATTCATGAATATAGGCCTACATAAACATTCGTATGCAAAATTTATATAAACATTTAATTTTCAACTTATATAAAGTTTTATATAAAATATTTTTGCATTTATACATCAGTGTTTAATATAAAATAAAACTTTGCGGTATAACATACTAGTTAAATAACTTAAGTCTGGCCTAAATCTATCGAAAAATTAGATTGAATCAACGATCTATTCCGCCCGAATCTCTCACCTGTTCAAATCTTTCCCACCCTTCCTGTATATGAACTTTTGTGACCGGACACGACACAAAATTCGCACGTGCTAGTAATGTCCCCTCCAGCCAGACGCTACTATTCTAAAAGCTCATGTAACAGCTTCCTTCCACTTTAGCTTAAGTTTCTTTTCTGACAGGCTACCTGCTGTGAAGGCCTTTTGTCGGTCAATTGGTAACATTTTCGTTATGTTGACATAGTCGAGTTTGTAACAGGCAAAATTGAATTTTCAAATGTTGATCTTAGTCCAAAGTGTTTCCTATTTATCTGTTTCAACTCAAAAAAGAAAGTTTTAAAGTTTATAAAACTTGTTTAGTTCAATTTTCCTCTTTTCTTTATGAAATTGATAGATGGTTAAAATTCCAACTTCTCAGATCAATATGGATCTGAATATTATTTCTACTCACTGATGAATCCGGATAAACTTAATAGGAAGTAACTTATACCATAATACACCGTGTTAATAATATTTCTGTCTTTATTTCTGTAATTAAATTTAATTATTCTTCGTAATAGAAAAAGGAAGATCGCATATATACGTTTTAATTATATAATTATATATTTATTTATAATTTAAATATACAGATCGACAAACGACAGGAAAGACATTTTGCTCCTGCTCCTCTCTTCTGAACATCATTGTTTCCACCTGTTATATATTTGTTTTAATAACGAATTTTATTGAATTAAGTTATAATTACATCGAAAAATATATTTACATGATTTAAATGGCCTACATTTAGATGGAGAGTATTTAATTTACTAAAAATTTCATTTGATAGGCCTATATANATAAAATATTTTTGCATTTATACATCAGTGTTTAATATAAAATAAAACTTTGCGGTATAACATACTAGTTAAATAACTTAAGTCTGGCCTAAATCTATCGAAAAATTAGATTGAATCAACGATCTATTCCGCCCGAATCTCTCACCTGTTCAAATCTTTCCCACCCTTCCTGTATATGAACTTTTGTGACCGGACACGACACAAAATTCGCACGTGCTAGTAATGTCCCCTCCAGCCAGACGCTACTATTCTAAAAGCTCATGTAACAGCTTCCTTCCACTTTAGCTTAAGTTTCTTTTCTGACAGGCTACCTGCTGTGAAGGCCTTTTGTCGGTCAATTGGTAACATTTTCGTTATGTTGACATAGTCGAGTTTGTAACAGGCAAAATTGAATTTTCAAATGTTGATCTTAGTCCAAAGTGTTTCCTATTTATCTGTTTCAACTCAAAAAAGAAAGTTTTAAAGTTTATAAAACTTGTTTAGTTCAATTTTCCTCTTTTCTTTATGAAATTGATAGATGGTTAAAATTCCAACTTCTCAGATCAATATGGATCTGAATATTATTTCTACTCACTGATGAATCCGGATAAACTTAATAGGAAGTAACTTATACCATAATACACCGTGTTAATAATATTTCTGTCTTTATTTCTGTAATTAAATTTAATTATTCTTCGTAATAGAAAAAGGAAGATCGCATATATACGTTTTAATTATATAATTATATATTTATTTATAATTTAAATATACAGATCGACAAACGACAGGAAAGACATTTTGCTCCTGCTCCTCTCTTCTGAACATCATTGTTTCCACCTGTTATATATTTGTTTTAATAACGAATTTTATTGAATTAAGTTATAATTACATCGAAAAATATATTTACATGATTTAAATGGCCTACATTTAGATGGAGAGTATTTAATTTACTAAAAATTTCATTTGATAGGCCTATATATAGATTAAACAACACTTAGCGATAGATGACTGTGATTACTATATAATTCTAATAAAACTTATAAAAGTAATTTAAATCTCAATTTTTTAAAATGACAAAATTTAAAATTTTATTGAAAAAATATATTTTATAATTTGCAGACACGTGGCGAAACCTTACATATCGACAACCGAAACCTTATAATAACTTTCACGTATTATAATCTTTTGAAAATAAAACGAACTTTACTAAAAATTAAATGAAAATATAAACAAACGAAATTTTGAAAATGAAAGTTTTTATTTTAATTCATAATAGCGCGTGGTAACTTAGCAACTTCGGCACGTGCTGGTCGTACTTATCGTATCGAAGTCAATTGGACGATTTGTAAAACTGGGGCGTGGCGAGATAAACTATCTTTTCTGATTGGAAGGATCAAACATTTGTGGGCGTGGACATTGGCATCAGTGACCTGAGATGGTAAAGGTAGAAGGAGAGTAAATGTAGAGGTAAATGAAGCACTTGTTTTGCTAATCCTGATACACAGCTGAGTCGTAACAGATATTGTACAACTTCGGGACGCTGTATGGCTGCAATAGTTTGAGAGAGCATCGAAAAGACTTCACTAATTTTACGTCAAGGTAGGGAAGACTTTTTCGTTCAAAAAAATCCACTTTTAAAACAGAATCATCCAAAACAAAAGTTATTTAGAGTGCTTCCGTAATAAACTTAAAAGGATACTTTCAATTCATTCCCCCTTTTCATTTCATATCGGAAAAATTCGATAGAAAATATAAATTCAGATACCTTTTTTTTAAAGAATATAAATGTTTAAAATATCCAGATTAGTAACTGAGAAATTAATTAATTTAAATATTATTTATAATTTTCATTTATAGAAGCTAGCCTTATATTATCAGAAGTTTAAAGTTAATCAGGTTCAGATCCTTATGTATTAAAAATACTTTAAACTTAATTTTTATTTAAAATAGGATAAGTTTTTAGCCAAGATTCTCATTTATAAAAGTTGACAATTGTAAGATTTTTAAATATATAAGCTTATGTCTAAGAATAACTTATTTGTTTCATAAATTTACTCTAACATATCCTCAAATTTATGAAAGTTTTTAAAAGAAATTCTAAAATGATTTAAACTATAATAAAACATTTTAATCAATCTAACTCTTCTCATTTTTAAAAAAATTAAGTTTACAGATTTATTTTCAAAGTATTGATGAATTAAATATACTTGCCCTACGTAATATGGAGATTTTTAGACATGTTAAATAAAACTAATTAATATATTATAAATTTAAAATTACTGTGATCAAAATTCTTGAAAACGGACATATTTATAGGAATTAGTTTATAAAATATGATCGATGCTAATTATACATAAAAATGTAAATTAAAATTGACCGAATTTAGCTTTTATATGATTGACAAAGTAGGAAAAATCATATTTAGATGTTAACCAAATCCACATACTGTCTATTGTTTGTTTATTATTGACAACTTACTGCCAAAAATACGAATGTATAATTGTTATAGGAACCTGAGTGAAAGGTTAGATTTATTTTCTAGAATTAAAATAGGCTTGTACCGTAGTACTTTTGTTTGCTTTCTGAGGTCCATTTCATTAATGATGTAAGGTTGGAATCTTTATGTGTTCTATTATTTTCGTCCTACTCTAGCTTGAACTTACAATTAATCTAAATAAAATGCTAATTTCTTTTAGGATAAGTACAAAAATTAGTAAGTTAAATTATTAAAAATTTTATAACTCGACATAAATTCATTTTTTAAGTGACACAAAGGATGACGTAGAGAGCAAGAGTTTTTATATAATACGTAGCATATAGCCTATGTAAGACAAATGATAAAATTAGAATATGTTAACATAAATAAGCCTAATATAAATGGAAAATTTTCCAATTAACATTTGAAAGAAAACAAAGCCAATAAAATTTGGTCTTATAGATTAAATTTTAAATTAAAAATTGTTTAAATGATTTAAAGTCATTACATAAAAGCGTTTAATTATATTAAAATACATATAAATGTTTAAAAATTAAGTGTTTCTAAATGTCTTATATCTAAATTTTTAACTCCACATTTATTATCTAAATTAATCCTAGAAAAGAATAATATACTTTTGACATTATTCCCCGTAATTATTATATTTTTAAATGTTGAATAAACTATCATTTCTGTAAGCTTTTTTTTTTATATCCAATACAAATATTGTTAAGTATTTTAACATAATTAGGGATTAAGGCTTAAGCTTTGTATGACTATATCTTATACAAGAAAATACACTTAAGAGATACATATTTCTTATATGGGGTTTTCTTATATGGGGTTTTGTTTCTTATAAGAAATACAATTATACAATATATGAAATATAATAATTAAGTTACTGATGTAAAGAATTCTATTTTAAAAACATGGGTATAAAGCTGAGTTAAAATTAAGTATTGATATAAATATAATCAGAATACATTAGGAATGATTTTGAATTTGTAAAATATAATGATTATATTATTATGTGATTATTTACTACGTTGATCCAGCAGCAGATGTACAAAAAATAACAGAAGAGGCAGCTAGGACCGTCGAAAGCTTATATAGGGTTCGGGGTTGAACGGGTCCCTTTAACCTTTTTTTTTAACAAATGAAATACGTAAAATGTTTCTTTATTAATAAAATAACAGTCTTAAACATTTTATTTTCTGATTTAGTAAATATAACGTTAGGTTTAAATAAGATTAAAGTAACGTTAGAGTAAGAGTAGTCTACAGTAACGTTTGACTTAGTAACAATAACGTTAATTTTATAGGGGTAGAAATTACTTGGGACCCCTAAGTTTCCTCCGGGCCAGGAAAAAAATCCTAAGCTCCCCTCTCGACAGTCCTCAGAGCACCATAATACAAACTATTATATTGTTACCACACAATGTTGATGTTGATATTTCCTTATTGACCGAATACTAACTTTAAAAACTAATTTGTAAAAAGACGTATAAAGCATTTGTATGTTAAACGATTGGCTTAGGCTCTCCAAAGAACAGCAGGATAAGCATATACCCTACTTTTAACTACTTTGAATCCGCACCTTATAAACCAATATCTACGAAATTTCATTCTTTACACAGTATATAATAAGAATTAGCATCAAATAATTCAAATTAGTTATCATCTATTGCTAAGATAAACTAAATTTATAAATTATTTCATATTTCAAAAATTAAGTGTTTCTAAATGTCTTATATCTAAATTTTTAACTCCACATTTATTATCTAAATTAATCCTAGAAAAGAATAATATACTTTTGACATTATTCCCCGTAATTATTATATTTTTAAATGTTGAATAAACTATCATTTCTGTAAGCTTTTTTTTTTTATATCCAATACAAATATTGTTAAGTATTTTAACATAATTAGGGATTAAGGCTTAAGCTTTGTATGACTATATCTTATACAAGAAAATACACTTAAGAGATACATATTTCTTATATGGGGTTTTCTTATATGGGGTTTTGTTTCTTATAAGAAATACAATTATACAATATATGAAATATAATAATTAAGTTACTGATGTAAAGAATTCTATTTTAAAAACATGGGTATAAAGCTGAGTTAAAATTAAGTATTGATATAAATATAATCAGAATACATTAGGAATGATTTTGAATTTGTAAAATATAATGATTATATTATTATGTGATTATTTACTACGTTGATCCAGCAGCAGATGTACAAAAAATAACAGAAGAGGCAGCTAGGACCGTCGAAAGCTTATATAGGGTTCGGGGTTGAACGGGTCCCTTTAACCTTTTTTTTTAACAAATGAAATACGTAAAATGTTTCTTTATTAATAAAATAACAGTCTTAAACATTTTATTTTCTGATTTAGTAAATATAACGTTAGGTTTAAATAAGATTAAAGTAACGTTAGAGTAAGAGTAGTCTACAGTAACGTTTGACTTAGTAACAATAACGTTAATTTTATAGGGGTAGAAATTACTTGGGACCCCTAAGTTTCCTCCGGGCCAGGAAAAAAATCCTAAGCTCCCCTCTCGACAGTCCTCAGAGCACCATAATACAAACTATTATATTGTTACCACACAATGTTGATATTGATATTTCNTTATAATTTTATGTAAAATTAATATATCTACAGTATAAAATTTCAATCAAAATTAAAACAAAAAAAATTATTTCAATAATTTATCAAAATTAGCAACTAATTTAATATTATATGATTTTATTAAAATAAAAATTAAGAATTTATTTTTAATTTATATGAGAAATTAAATGAAGCTTTAGATGTTAAATTTAGAGTAATATAAAAAGAATGAATCAACTTACTTAAGTCCTGTTATAATTCTTTGAAAGAGAGTACTAACAAAATCCATAAATGTTAACGTCCAATTAATAAATTTTGTTTTGGAAAATATCAAAACTTATCAATTGTTGTGTTAAATTAATATAGTATATAATAAAAGTCTAATCACAGAGAAGAGAAGAGAAAAATGGAATTAATCATCACTAGGTCCGGTTGTCTACTCACTTGTTCTGCTTCATTTTCTCTCTCTTTCTATGTTTGATTTCAAAGGTTCAATACATTCTGCATTCTTAAGTTTTCTTTGCTATTCATTCTAGTAACACATATAAAGGAGAAATGGAGAACTGTTATGTGCCCAACAACCCATCTTACGGACAAGATGCTTGGAAAGCAACTTCCAATAACCATGTCTTGAGTCCTACCTCTTGCAAGTCCGTTCTAGGACCAGATATTAGTCATTCGCCCGTAGATTTCAATATGAATAATTTCAGTTTTTCTTCCATCGATTTAGACCCGATAGCTAACTTTATAACATTTAACAACTGCTCTTCACCATACAGGTGAGTTAATAATACTTTTAATCTTAATTTATATTGAAAAAAAAATTCAATTCATTGATACAAAATACATGTTCTTGAACGATGATTTCCCTGTATAAGTATCTTCTCCGCATAACAAACAGTAATGCAAAGAAGTTTCTTTTTTCGTCTATTTTTCTTTTGGAATTGCTATTTAAATATAGGCATTTTCACAAATAAAGTATTAAAATTTTAAAAATTTTTTACATTAAAATATATTTTTTAAAATAATACATTAATATTATGAAACTATCATTTAATTAATGTAACATCAAAATTCTTTTTCCCCAGAGACTATCCCGTATTTAAAGAAAAAGGCCACGATACATCGGATGTGATACTATCCCTTAAACATCCTGTTCATTCCAGTGCAGGACAATCGCTTTCATCAGCAACGTCTCAAATCAGTGGACAATTATCTCCTTTATCTTCTATTACTCATTCTCATTACGGACAAAATATGGGTTTAGGCGCAGGAATATGTTCGCAGTCATCGACTCAGAATCAAGTTCCTTCTAACGTCAGTGGCCTTTCTTATTCAGCTTATCCTCAGATTCAAGTCTCGACCACTGCTCCCATCAATAATCAAGCAGGAATGTATTACGGAAATGATATGTCACAACCTGCACCAAGTGCAACCGCACAGCCTCATCCCACTCAATCTGTGTTTCCAGCATCTATGAGTGTAAACTTATCCATGAATATGACAATGGGTGTCCCTAATTTCAATGATCAGTTTAACAGCGCAACAGCTCAATCGCAGGTGCAATGGAGCGCTTCCGCTAATCCACAGACTCAATATCCACCTTCGGTCCCATCTTACGGCCAACCTGTACAGGTAGCATATAATTCACCCTCACCTACTTATAACCATTCTTCAGCAGCTGGTACCTATACCTTTACAGCGGAATTTAGGCCTGTGGAACCGACTCTTTTACCCCCGTTAGAGAGAGAATTCGGAATGTGTAACACCGGCCTCAAACCATTTCATCAGACAAAACAACAGGACATATTAAGCCAAGCTACAGTTACAGTTAAACCAAAAATGCAGAATATGCAAAGGTCTTATTCAAATCAGATAACAATCGAATCTCAAAATGGCAACTCAAAATCCAATTTATGTAGGATTTGTGGTAAGACTTACGCTCGTCCGAGTACCTTAAAAACACACATGAGGACACATTCCGGTGAAAGACCTTATAGATGCTGCACGTGCAATAAATCCTTCTCGCAAGCAGCGAATCTGACAGCTCACATACGAATTCACAGTGGTGAGAAACCATTTAGATGTCCGGTATGTGATAGGAGATTCTCACAGAGTTCTTCTGTGACGACACATATGCGAACTCATTCTGGAGAAAGACCTTATCGCTGCTGTATGTGTAAAAAAGCATTTTCCGACAGTTCTACTTTAACCAAGCATTTAAGAATACATAGCGGAGAAAAACCATACCAATGCAAATTATGCCTCTTGAGATTCTCTCAGTCTGGTAACTTAAACAGACATATGAGAGTTCATGCCAACAGCGCCTGAATTTTTAACAAAAATTTGCGTTTTAAATATAAATACGGGTAATTAGTTACTTGAAGAGATGCAAAAATTGCATTAAGAAAAGAAAAAAAATAAGTCTTTTCGCAAGTATCCCTTATACTAGTCTGTATTGTGTTGTGCTGTGCATTTATTGTATTTATTAAATAATTTATTAAATCAAATCAATAAATTTGGTTTTAATTAAACAACTTTTTTCTTGTAATTATTTTATTTAAAAGTAAAATTTTAACTTTATAATATTCATTTGCACTATATTATTCCAGTATAAATGCGTTATTTTATTTAAATATTTAAATCTTTAAAATTCGCAAAAAAAATAACTTATAATTAATTAAATAGAACTTTCATTTAAAAAAATTAAACTAAATAACGATTTAACTCTAAAATATTATTTAATTTATTTATAAGGGTCGATGTTTAAGGTGCTACTTATATCTCTTTATACATGATCCAATGATATTATGGCTTTATAAAATATCTCTTATATATAATTTTATTATTTAATTATTTTTTATAAAAGAGGTAATTTAAAAAAAGTGCAGAAGAAAGTTGAACCAACAAGAAATAACGAATTCGCAACATTTCCGGTCATGAAATGTTCTCGCCATTGGTTGTCTTATTTGCCATCTGTCACGAATAGCCTGTAGCTAAATGGATTCGAGTTACACCTCTTCGACATTTACTGAAAAATTATCATAAATCGATCGTTAAAAAGTTTTTAAATAAATTTTTTTTCTTTAGATAAGATTAACAACCCGTTTTGTTTCCGAGTCTGAAGAGAGCGGATGGAGATAAATTAATATCGTAAATAATAATATAATATTTTTATTATACTTATTGAAATATTTCAGTGTATAAAAATATATATAATAGTGAAAAATTAGGTTTTTATGACTATTTTAGTCATTATATTTAAAAAATTAATCGATAAAATCACGAAATGGGCACAAGAAGTTTTTTCTCTTTCAAAATCGAATTATAAGAATTGCTTTAATTATATTATAGCGACATTATTTTTAACGAAACGTTGAAGCAATTCAATTTATAATTTTATTAAAATAGTATATAAATAAATACTTATATATTATTATAAGTATAGGTTTATGTTTAATCAGTAGAAGAACCCAAAGAAGGCTAACTCAAAAATTAAAAATATTTGAATAATTTTTAATTATAATTTCTGTACGTTTTATTACGTGCAAGAGGATGGTCCGATGGACTATATTTGAAGTTCGAACGAATAAATTTTATTTTATTTTTTAGTCTATGTGGAGGGCTTAAGCCCCTGTAGATCCCCACTTGTGGATCCACCCTTGTATTTAATCCGTCTTTTCTCCTTCTCCCTTCCCTTCCCTTTTAACATGAACCTCTGAGTAGACTTTTGTCTTCCTTCGATATCAACAACATCCTGAATTAATATACGGCTACAGAATATAAATTTTAACTTTTTCGTTTTATTTAATTTTCGAATCCCGTTTACTACGAAAATTCGTAACATCTTACAAATATTGTTATGGAATAAGGCAACACAAGACGTGTATAATCTGCTTCTGCGAGGACTTTCTACAGAAAACTAGTCCCTATTTAGGTGTTAAGGACATTGATTGCTTTATCTAAAACAATGTTATTAACATGATAAGCCATTTGACTATAACATTATTTACAAATCAAATAACTCCAATATGAATTTATACCTATAGGATTAATGTAAAAATTATAATAGTGAGAAGTTACGAAAATAATTTCGATTCTTAACTTTCCATAACTGAATATTAGAAATTTAATTTAATAAATAAATAATTAATTATTTTCTTAGTTAATAGAATGTTTCCTCGTATATATTTATTAAAAATGGCAAATTTATTTAATTTAAATATACGAAAAACATTAAAAAAATTTATAACAGATAAATTATCTTGTTAATTTCTTTATCAAATTTAATATACACTTATTCATATATAAAACACAAATTTATATATGAATAAATATTAACGTTAATATTCTACGTCTCTAGTGGCGCCATCTATTATCAGTAATCTAAACGTTTTCATACTATTTTTCTTATCTGAAATTAATTATAATACAGTACTTTCGACAATTCTTTTTTAAATTAGCATTTTATACATCTGCGTATTTTAATTCTTAAAGTGTTATTAATAATAATTATAAATGCTTCATTGTAATTAAAAATTTATAAAATTTTAAAATGAATATAATTATTTTTCATAAATACAATTTCAAGTGATTTATATTAGGCCTATACATTTTTTATTGTATTACAAAACATTAAAAAAGTATGAGCATAAATATTGGTTATATATTTATATTTCGCAGTCATCGACTCAAAATCAAGTTCCTTCTAACGTCAGTGGCCTTTCTTATTCAGCTTATCCTCAGATTCAAGTCTCAACCACTGCTCCCATCAATAATCAAGCAGGAATGTATTACGGAAATGATATGTCACAACCTGCACCAAGTGCAACCGCACAGCCTCATCCCACTCAATCTGTGTTTCCAGCATCTATGAGTGTAAACTTATCCATGAATATGACAATGGGTGTCCCTAATTTCAATGATCAGTTTAACAGCGCAACAGCTCAATCGCAGGTGCAATGGAGCGCTTCCGCTAATCCACAGACTCAATATCCACCTTCGGTCCCATCTTACGGCCAACCTGTACAGGTAGCATATAATTCACCCTCACCTACTTATAACCATTCTTCAGCAGCTGGTACCTATACCTTTACAGCGGAATTTAGGCCTGTGGAACCGACTCTTTTACCCCCGTTAGAGAGAGAATTCGGAATGTGTAACACCGGCCTCAAACCATTTCATCAGACAAAACAACAGGACATATTAAGCCAAGCTACAGTTACAGTTAAACCAAAAATGCAGAATATGCAAAGGTCTTATTCAAATCAGATAACAATCGAATCTCAAAATGGCAACTCAAAATCCAATTTATGTAGGATTTGTGGTAAGACTTACGCTCGTCCGAGTACCTTAAAAACACACATGAGGACACATTCCGGTGAAAGACCTTATAGATGCTGCACGTGCAATAAATCCTTCTCGCAAGCAGCGAATCTGACAGCTCACATACGAATTCACAGTGGAGAGAAACCATTTAGATGTCCGGTATGTGATAGGAGATTCTCACAGAGTTCTTCTGTGACGACACATATGCGAACTCATTCTGGAGAAAGACCTTATCGCTGCTGTATGTGTAAAAAAGCATTTTCCGACAGTTCTACTTTAACCAAGCATTTAAGAATACATAGCGGAGAAAAACCATACCAATGCAAATTATGCCTCTTGAGATTCTCTCAGTCTGGTAACTTAAACAGACATATGAGAGTTCATGCCAACAGCGCCTGAATTTTTAACAAAAATTTGCGTTTTAAATATAAATACGGGTAATTAGTTACTTGAAGAGATGCAAAAATTGCATTAAGAAAAGAAAAAAAATAAGTCTTTTCGCAAGTATCCCTTATACTAGTCTGTATTGTGTTGTGCTGTGCATTTATTGTATTTATTAAATAATTTATTAAATCAAATCAATAAATTTGGTTTTAATTAAACAACTTTTTTCTTGTAATTATTTTATTTAAAAGTAAAATTTTAACTTTATAATATTCATTTGCACTATATTATTCCAGTATAAATGCGTTATTTTATTTAAATATTTAAATCTTTAAAATTCGCAAAAAAAATAACTTATAATTAATTAAATAGAACTTTCATTTAAAAAAATTAAACTAAATAACGATTTAACTCTAAAATATTATTTAATTTATTTATAAGGGTCGATGTTTAAGGTGCTACTTATATCTCTTTATACATGATCCAATGATATTATGGCTTTATAAAATATCTCTTATATATAATTTTATTATTTAATTATTTTTTATAAAAGAGGTAATTTAAAAAAAGTGCAGAAGAAAGTTGAACCAACAAGAAATAACGAATTCGCAACATTTCCGGTCATGAAATGTTCTCGCCATTGGTTGTCTTATTTGCCATCTGTCACGAATAGCCTGTAGCTAAATGGATTCGAGTTACACCTCTTCGACATTTACTGAAAAATTATCATAAATCGATCGTTAAAAAGTTTTTAAATAAATTTTTTTTCTTTAGATAAGATTAACAACCCGTTTTGTTTCCGAGTCTGAAGAGAGCGGATGGAGATNTCACAAATGTTAATTAAAATAAACAACTTTTTATAAACACTAGTTAAATAATTTCATTCTGTTTTCCTTCGAGTTTTCTACAATTCTGTAGTATGTGTAATATTGAGAAATCACTAGAATTACACCAATAGGAACTTGTATTTAAGAAATTTATGTATAAATTTCCTATATATAATGAGCTTTTGTTCACTCGCAATTGAGTTATTAATCTTTATACATTGATTCCTATTGATTTCTGTATACTGTATATGGTTGAGATGAAGATATGTCCACTCTATACCAAGGATGATAAGTGGATTGACAGAGCTAATAATTCTCAAAGTTGAAGCTACGACGGCAGAAGTCTCAAAGGAGCGCTAGAAGGTAGAGTGTTGGAATACTTGTTGCTTAAAGTTGTAATTCGACGAAGCATTTCTACTTTTTATTTATTTATTAAAGTTTTTGATTAACTCGAAAGCTCCGCGTAAATAATGCTCACCTTTATGATCATTAGAAAAGTTTTAAAATGAATTATATGTTTACTGTAACTTATATGTAAATTGGCATCTTTACTTTTATTTGTTAAATACAGAAGAAGGATAAAAAATGTTGCCTATATGAATCACGACTTATCAAAACCCGATTTATAATGTAAATTGCTGGTTTCAGTAAGATTTCGGGTAAAAACATTTATACATTGTAAGAGATTTTTTGATGTTAAATCTCGTCGTATACCTGAAATAGTGACCCCCCTCCATCCTCCACTCTCTTGACCTTGAACGAACAAAAATTTAATAACATCAATTTCCCTTATATAGAAGCTACTACTATGCTAAATTTCGTTTTTTAATCATTATCCCATCTTGAAATATTAAACGAAATGTACGCCAACACACACACACACACACAACGACAGGTTAGTGGATTTAAAGTCCTTTAAAATTCAAACGACATTATCATCGTCATATTAACATATGAAATTATAGCATGCGTGTGAAACATATTTGATGTATATAGCGTAGGTTTTTAGGTACAAAGAATTTAATTAAATTTGAATTTAATGTATGCACCTTGCTTCTTTCTGCAACATAAAGTAAATAATAAAACATTTTAATTATACAAGTTTTGTCAAATTTTTTATTTCACTAATGAGTATTTTAAAAGAAAAATTAGTACAAACGGAATATCAATTCACGGTGATTACAATTTTATTGTCACAGCAAATAAGAAATCAACTTTTCACATTTCCACTGTTTCAGCCATCTTGTCGCTTCTCGCTGCAACAATATGGCTGAAGAGTGCTGAAGATTTAACCTTGAACCAGTGAGATCCATGCGAGGATTGCTGCGAGCAACGCTTCAAGAAAACGAGTTTAGCAGCATTCGAAAACGACTTAATTATCATTGTTGTAATTACATTGTAATTATAGAGGTTAAAGTTAAAAATTTGAGTATTAAAGCTAAAGAATTAAAATTCTTCGATAAGTCTGATAGCAGAAAATCTTGGTTTCTATATTACTATAATGTTATAAAAATTTTTACTAATGAGCGAGACTCTAGTGATGAGCAACCTTTTTTAGATGAGGGCCACAAGTGAACTTTCTACGCTTCAGGCGGGCTGCATCCGTTTTTTTCCTCGTGGAGTTGCGAGTACTACTGTATTCGATCGCTTTCAGTACGCTAGGTACTGAAATAATATATGCTAATGATACGCAAACGACAATATTTAATGAATTCTTTTCACTGGTCTAGTTTAATTATCTTCGTCACGAATATCAGCTTAATTAGAGTTACAAAATGACAGGAGGAAAAAAAACAAGAAGAAATAAAATTACGTTGCCAAAGTGTCCACCAGTGGCCGAATGAATAAAATCACTGAACACTGGTCATGAGTTCGCGCCTCGCTAACGGGATGGCCACGTGGAGTTTTCCATATTTTTTCACATTAATATTATCTAAATAGAAAGTCCTCCGGAAGACATTCGCTTCAGAAGATCGCATTGCCTTATGCAAACAAACAAATGTTGCCGGAGGCTGCGGGCTACTCTAGTTCTTTGTTTTCGAGTTGTCGTGTGAGCTCATAAGTATCGTCTCCAAAAACTTTTAGCATTATAATTCCTAGCATAAATTTTCGTCACCAGAACTTTTTTAGAATCGAACGTTTCTTAATTTTCGCATTCGAATTTCCAGGGATGTATTTCGGGAAGGTGTGCAGACAACAGCTGCATCACCTTCTGAAGGTTTTCCCGAAAAAAGCCGAGTACCTCAAATAGTAAAATATTTTGTAAGGCATATTGTTAACTTTCTGCACTTGTAAAGATTTCTAAATCTACTATTGAATACTCCAACTTTCGATTGGAATTTTTTGGGTTAATTTGGATTAAACTTATTAATAAAACCTTTCTTATGTACACAATAAAAGTACTATAATACTCTAATAAGGTTACTATAAAAATGAACGTAAATGTATGAAACAGAAAGAAAAAAATTGATACAGCGCAATTCCAGTTTATACAGGTTTTCCTGCAAGTAATAAAATACATAATAAGTTTGCCGATTCGATTTTATTAACTTTACTTGTCAAAAATTTTCCTACTTGTTAAACATTAATTTTTTTATAAAATTATAGGAGTAAAAGTCATATAAAGGACGTATAAAATTGTTCAAGGTTGTTCAACATTATAGCAGAGGTGTTTTATAAAACATTTAAGTGCTTGAGGCAGTACTTCGATAATCATGTCCTTTAGTAATAGCAAATGCCAATTATAACTATTTCTGTAAAATTATTGTTTGCAATTTTAATATGAAAATTCTCGATAATTGATACGACCTCTAACTAATACAAAATACAAAACATGATAAGTATATCGGCAAATATTTTACATAAAATTTTTAAATACAGTTTTTTTGATTTTATACAAATTTATGCTTTTTATCACCAGGCAATTAAATATCTCGGATATGTAGCATACTTTCTAAGCGTGGTAATTCGTTTATAATTATAATTTTGAACTACATAAACGAAATGCGGTAAAGCCTCTCGCTATAGTCATCTGGCTTAAGCAGTTATCTACGAAATTCCCGTATAAAACTGGATAAGTTTTAATACAAACTTTCATCTTGATGGCCACTGAATATCTCATTTGTGGCCAAGATATACTGATAAGCGTCTTAAACTGGCATTTATTCCCATTTATGTGGACAATAGAACAGAAAACTTTCGTTTTTCTAAATTTAACCTATTGTTTAAAGAAATGGAATTGAGCTTTGTTGCTATAGCTTTGGAGCAGTTTACTGAGATTTGTATTAAACGTTTAACAGGGTTCACTACAGCACTCTAATTACAGTTACGTATGTCAATTTTTTTCGTAGCCTCGCTTAAGTGACCACCTTTCTTATGTGGCCAGAAATTGGCCACATAAGATGGTTGACGGGTGTAAGGCCGGATGGATAGGGTGGGGCTTACCGCTCTGGAGGATAGAGGATCTAATCCGAACGGGTCGAAACAACCTAGTAATTTTTCGGGATGGACTATCAGGATTTATGTCGGGCCTTGTACCTCACCACGTGAACTTGGCCGAATCCACAATAGGAAAAGTTTCCGTCCCCTAACAATAGAAAACATACTGACAACTTTTCTCATTTAATAAGCAGTTTACAAAAGTAGTAGGCCTCTATTCTGCAACTTTTTAATTTGATTTTATAATCTAGTAAATCGAAATGTCTATTTTGTGTATGTATTTCTTGCTAAATATTTTCAAATAAAATATACAAATGTTATTAAAAAAACAAGCTAACAAGGGCTCTTGCACGGCTTTCTTGGCACTCAAACAGGAGGTTAAGCAATGTGATAATTGAAATTTTGATCACAAAGTAGAAAAAGTTATGTAGGCGAAATCATAAATAATTCTTCATTGGAAAAATGAAGCTAAAAATATATTACCAATTGGTTAAAATCCTGGACATTTATGATATAAAACGACTCGTTTATTATTATTATTATCATCAATCCATCTTTATTATATCATAAGATTGTACAGTACATTAAATTGATAAAGAAGAAGCTTTTACATCAATATACATTATAAGAGTAAATAATGTAGTAAAATCAAATGCTATTACTTTTGTTAAAATATATTTTACTAAATTTAAGATGAAAAAAGTATTTTGATTTCAAAATGTTTCTAAAGAAAACTTTTGAATATGATGATAAGGAATTTAGCCAAATATGAATAATTTGGTGAAGGAGATGTAACCTCTCTGTTTAACATATTTATGCAAAAGTTGCTAGAAGGATTGTAGGAGGAACATAAGTGATTATACCAATGCAAACCGAACATATGTAATAATTTCTTAAATGTCGAGAAAGATTTTTTGCCACAAGAACCATCTACTTGATCAAATGTACAGTCATAAAATTTATTAAAATAGCTATAAATAAAAAAAAATCAATTAAAAAACATAAAATATATGTACAATATATGCAATTAAACAATATACTTACCAACAACCTGAAGGTATTCTGGCTTCTATGTTTTCTCCAGTGACTTGATTTACGACTCTTTCAAAGTTTTCAAAACATACATGAAGTGTATTGTTGAAAGCTACCGACAAACAGGGTGCAATTTTCAAAAATTCTAAATAAAATAATAATATTTAAATTTTGAATTCAGCTGCATGTTATTTTACTCTATAAAAATAATCGAATCATTTACTATTAAGAAAGATTTTTATTATTTTATAAGTTTACTTTATATAATAGGTAATATTAAAGAGGAAATGCTCACTCTCCCCACATTTACCAAGAAAAACCCATTTTAACAATTTACTTAATTGTTAAAATTAAAACACACATTATTATATAACGAACTATAAATTAAAAGCAAATTAAGTGGATTAATGTATCTGTTACAGTCAAAACCCGTTTTTCGTTAGAACGCGTTTTAACTAGTTGAAACTAGTTTATACTGAATGTCTTTGTTAAAACCCGTTTTGTCTAGTTAAAACTAGTTTTAACTCAAATTCATTTTTGACTAGCAGTAAATTCTAGTTTTAACTAGACAAAACGGGTTTTAACAAACACATCCAGTATAAACTAGTTTTAACTAGTTAAAACGCATCCTAACTAAAAACTGGTTTGACTGCAACGCATAGAGTGATTCGGGGTAAGATGGTAAGCGGGGGAAGATGCCTAATTTTTGATATTTTCAAACGGTGACGTCACATATTGTCATGTATTTGTATGATGAATCGTTGGGCCAATATTGAGTGCGGAAAGCTGTAGTTGGCTACCGTTACTTCATTTTCTACATCCGAGAAGAATAAAAGCTAGATAAGAACGAAGTTTTTGTTGTGAAATGTTTCTAGAATAATTTTAAACTAAAAGTTAAAATGGAATTTATTAAAAATTGCTAAAAACAATTAATGTGTGATGTAGTTAAGGTTCTAAAGTTTCCATTGTCAGCTACCGCCGATCCCGATCGGACATGCTGGAGCACGTGACTCTACTAGGCATCTTACCCCAACAAATGGAAAATATGCCACATTTTTCTTGGGGTAACGTGCCTATTTTTTGTTAATTGATTTCCAATATGCCTATTTTTAATAAACTTTTGTTTTCTCGTTTTATTGCAGGATATGCATAGAAATTATATAAGGACTTCTCAAAAAAGTTTTTGGACTGAAAAAAGCTTTCAGCTAGCTATAGAACACGTTAGAACGGGCGGAAACTTAACAATACTTATACTGTGCTGTTATACTTACTATGAAGTACTTTGTACTACATATGCAATAAATTAAATTTGGTTAAGAAATTCAAAAATTAATTTTAAGCAATTATATTTGTTATCTTACCCTAATGGCATTTGGCATCTCACCCAGATACTTGGGGTGAGATGCTTAAAATGCCAGACAGTGAAAAAGTCGTCATTGCAAACACAGTATAGAATTTTTTAAAATAAACTCCAAACTTTTATTTGAAAGACATACTCCAGAATATGATATTTTCATTAGAGGGCTCCTAAACTCAAATTAGCGCTGTAATTTTCTTCATAAGCAAAATGTTAGGCATCTTCCGCCGAATCACTATACATAACTTTATTTCCCCCAAACATATTTATGTAGCTAAAATTAGTTTTAACTAATGTTAAAAGTTAAAACTAGTTTTATCTAAAGTCAAAACATGTACAGCAGTAAATTAACTAGACAAAACCGGTTTTGTCTAGTTAAAACTAGAATTTACTGTAGTCAAAAATGAATTTGAGTTAAAACTAGTTTTAACTAGACAAAACGGGTTTTAACAAAGACATTCATTATAAACTAGTTTCAACTAGTTAAAACGCCTTCTAACTAAAAACGGGTTTTGACTGTAACATATCTATATTTTAATAAATAAATTTAATACGTTTCACCTGTCTGAAACTCGCTTCCAACTTGGCATAATTCCTTCAAAACATGGAGTTCATCTTCCAATACTAGATTTATAAGTTGTTGATGCCAATCAGCAAAACATTTATGCAGAAAATCATCCACACAATTAAATGATTTATTTGCAATTCTAGAAATATGTAATCATTTAATAACTAATTTAAGTTAAAATTCAATTGCTTATGATCTCGAACTTACTCGCATAATTTTTCTAAGTCTTCGGAAGTTTGGGGTATTCTGTTTCTGCTAATTTTTAGAACAGTGGGCAGAAAACACAAATCGAGATCGGATGTATGGCATTGTTGCTTCGCATTTACCAATGACACTTAAAAAAAACAAAAAAATGAATTAAATGATGATAAAATTCTCGTGATAAACGTAAAAGGAATATTAAACACTTACGAGTGGTCAGACAAACAATGAGCCAATAAAGTTTCATTTTTCTATAATTATTACTACTTGGTTTCTCTTCCGATTAATGACAATTCGTAGGTGGTGGTATGCAAGTTACAAACACAATAGTTCTTGCCTTCAGAATAATAGCTTTTAAATTTTATTGATAATATTTAACTTGGCAAAATAATTACGCAATACACGTGGTTAATTTATGTGAAGGTTTAAATTAAACACACGTGACGTTATTATTGGTCTGATGTATAATATATCATTGGATTTAAAACGTGAAATACGCTTAAAAAAATATAAGTATGCTTTAGAAACGTGTATGGAATTCTATACCAAGAATGAAGAAGTATTAATTTTGACAGAAAGAAAAATTATTGTAACCTTGATTCTGTTCCAAATATTGTAGCGTGCCAAAATAATTATAATAGAATATAACAAATGATAAATTTAAACTGATACAGTTTTGAAAAAGTGAAAAAAAAATTGGATTTTAAAGGCATTTAGAAGATTTCACGCAAAATTAAATATGCCTTGTTCTAATATCATCGATGATCTAAATGATAATCTTATGTAATGCTAAACTATAAAATTATCAATAAGAGAAACTTTACACAGTATTTGCATTAAAAAAATACGACCTTGATTCTTCAACATAACAGATAGACTACTCTTTAAAGAAACTACAAATAGCTCGAAAAAAGTTTTCTTCGTTAGTTTGAAACTAAAATAAATACATTATTTAAGATATTTTCTGATCCACAAAATTCAAGCATTTATTTACTATTAAGTATGACTCCATTCGAGATATGACACATGACATTTTCTATCTTCCCATATATTTAATCTTTAACCATCAAAATTTAATAGCACCAATTTTCCATATGTAAAAATAAATCTGTTAAATTTCAAAATTTTTGGTTCATTCAAATATGAGATATAGACTAGTTCAAAATACACGCCGACACACACGCATACAAGAGCAAACATAAACACGTATTTTTCATCTCTCGTCTTCTTTCTACAATATTTCTTCTTATGGTATCGTTTTTCGAGTATTATTCAGATCAATGATTTAAAAATTTCTTGTGCATATCCTCTATTATATCATCTTTAATTAAGCGATATTTTTTGGCATAGAAAATTTTAAATATTGTTTCTTTAATCATTTTTATATATTTTTTCTTCATTGAAGGGGAAAAGACTAAGGAAAAATTCCCTATTCCCAATATTAACATTTTTCGACATTTTTTTAATAACATCTCGTAACAGATGGCGCCACATACAATTAAGTTTGATCAAGGTCTATAAACACGAATTCAGGACACCAATGTTCTCTATGGAGCCGCCATATTGGATCTTTAGTCCCAAGGTTACAAGATTTCATGCTATGTACGCGTAGTTTGCAAGCCACGGAATTTCTTTTATAATTTTAACTTCATTTATTGTTTACTTTATAATAAAATGATTATTAAGCAACATAATTATTCATTACAATATGCAATTTGTATTTTGTTACATACTCTCAATTATTATGAAATATTAATTAAATGACTGAAAGTTTTAATTTCAATTACTGTATTTTATTTTAAATTTTAAAGTATGTTTTCAGTCCACAAACAACATATTATACAATTTAATCTGTTTAATAAATCTGTTATTCTGTTTAATAAGTTACATAATGTTGTTATACAACCTGAAAGTAAACTAAAACTTTACCACAAACAGATCTGAGAACCATGTTTTGATGCAATTTAAACAAGGTTAATTAAAACATCTTTAATGATGCAAACATTTTAGAATAAGTGTTAAATATTAAAGCAGTATAAATAAGTTCAAATACTGGATTTTTGTGTTCATCTAACAACATAAATTATTTTTAAAAAATCTCTATTAGTAACCTGATACTACAGTTTTCAATTTCACTAAAACTATTACTTCAGAAAATGCAACACGTTCACACTAAAAGACAATATATGCAGCAAATAACATTATTTGTATCAAAATATAGTTATAAAAGCAATAATAATTATAAAATATGCACTAAATTTCAATTGAATTATTCTTATTGAATATATTCAAGCTGTTATACAAAGAATATATCTTGTATGGCTGTTGTTCCTGCTAAAGGAAAACATCAACTAGAAGAGGAAAATCATTTTCTGCAGTCTTCTAAGCAAGTAATCATTATTTATTAAAACATTTATTATTATATTACAAATCTCACACAACAGAAATCTTCACAACAATTTATAGACCTTAACTTTGAAATAATGTCATAATATTTTTAAACTTAAATATTTTTTAAATTTGGATTTTGATCATAATTCAACAAAATTATTTCTTTTAAGCTTTTGTCATTAGTTAATTTTTTTCTTAGTATAATTGAAAATTACTGGATTTTATTAGGAAGTTCTTAGTCTCCTCTTTGAGTGTCAGGAAAATCGAACAGGAGCCGTTGCCAGTTTTTTAAATATTTTAATGGAATAGTCGCTCCAGATCATATTCGTCTGCAAATCTTTTAAACCAAACTCTTGTTTATACAAATCTCGATGTCTCCTTCACATTTTCCGTCGATTTTATTTGAGCATAATTATTGATAATATTGAAAACTTTTTGTATAGAGTTTAAAAAATAAAATAAACAGGAGAATTTCCTTTATTCAGTTTTTGCATAATTTTTATTGGAAGCAAAACATTCAGCTGTTATAAGCAAGCCAATATGTCCATCAATTTTGCTGTATCGCGGTAGAATTGACCGATGTATTATAATAATGAACCAGGAACGAAACTTTATGAATAAGTCGCGAAGAAAGGAAGGATCTGTATTTGAAATTCTTCGAATTTCAAATACAGATCCTTCCTTTGACAAAAACTTTCTTCCATTGCTTAAATGTTTGTCCTTATATGTAATAAATTAAAGTAGAAAATATGAATCAGAATTATCCCGGAAGCTATTTCGTATGAGTCAGATCTGTAAATGGCTCGTTACAACTATATTTGGATTCGGATATACTGTATATACAATCTAAATGTACCTAAAATGATAGATATAATCAACAATATTAGCATAAATTTATAAAGAATTAAAATTTATGAAGGAATAGATATATATTTATATTTTTTAAAAGTAAATATCACACTTTATATAAAAAGTGATTATATAAGACAGGATTTTTCCTGTTCATTTCTAAACATACGGTTGTATGATTTACAACTAGTGTGTAGCGGTTAATTTTTAGTTGTGGGTGCTAAATTTCTTTCTACAATCTGTGCAAAGAAATTTGGCAAATATTTAAAGTTGTTGCCAGTAGTCTTACTGATGTATTTTGATTCATAAATGCAGATACTGTTGTAATTATCATTTCATTTGAAATTCTTTGTTTTCTCTTTTTTTCTTGCTCTCGAGCATCTTGTAATTAATTATAGGCTACGGTATAATTATTATATATTTATCATAATCTATAATAAAGCACATTGAACATACATCAAGAAAGTATATGATTAATTCATTTTTAGAATAGGCTCTTCAAACGGTTAAAAATGAAAGACAGGATCAATTGTAATTGTTATAATTGACTGCTTCAATGCTATTACAGCCAACGATCTATAAGTAATATACTGGCAAAGATACTGATTACAACGCCACCATTTGAAGCTAACGGCCTCCATTGCTATGACAGGCAAAAAGTGTATTCTTGTTCAGAGTCCTGTATTTTTGTCAGCATTTATTTTAGAAATTACAATATGAGAATTTCACTAGACACTAAACTGGTGTTTAATGCACTGTAATTTATAGAAATTATAATTTTTAACATAATAATTTTTAAATTTTATTTTTAGCAATTCTTACTGACATTTATGGTATTGCACTTGCACTACGAAGTTATGCCATCAAGTTGTTCTGCTATTAACTGCACCAACCGTTTAAAAAAGATCTTGAATTAATTTCTACAGGTAATTTTAATGAAAAACTTGTTGCACAATACTTTGAGATGATTTAAACGTTAATAACTATATGAAGTAGTTTTAAGTCATCAAATACTTTATTTATTTTTGTTCACGGTGTTATATAGGTTTCCATTCAGCAATGGAGGGTTGACAAAGCAAAGAAGTGGGTAATTATAATGAGAATAGTTGCATGGATGCCTACATTTGTTTAGTTCATTTTTACCTTAGACTGACCTTAAATATAAAAATTAAAGATCATTTATTTACTGCTACATAATTTCATGCAGAATCACATTATTCTCTATTAGTTAAGTCTCATGTATATTTCTCAGTGAGAACAAATCATACAGTATGTGTCACTTATACTGTTCACAGTACTGTAAGACAGAATTCTCACAAAACAGATTTTATTTAAAGACCAATGAATTTTAAATTTTTATATTATTTTCTTACGTTGTGTAGAAATTGCTATTGTATTTAATTACATATATTTGTGTGTTTCAATGTATTGTCGCTATTATGGCTTACATCACTGAAAGCTGTTTATGTTAAATTGTCAGAATGGTTTTGTTAATCCCTGCCACAAGGTCTTGTTAAATCCCAGTTTTCTGCTAAAAGAAATAATAATACTGTAATTCAAATTATATGCTGTAATATATTTCTTACCATAATTACATTGCACGAAATTGTCAAGACCTTTTATTTACTCTCTTTTGTAGTGTTTATTTTTATTTAACAAATTTTATCTCAGCGTGATTTAAACGTTATTTTTAATTTCAAGACTGATACCATAAATATGTCTTGTATGAAGTTTATATTGCACGTCTGATGTTAAGTGTCCAATATGCAAATAATACATTAAAAGCCCTCAAATTTAGTCCCTTTCACACACATTAGGAATTAACAGTCTCACGGCTGAGTCGACCTTTCTTTAAAGGCTACTCGTCGGCCTCAATAAGTAAAACGTTAAAGCCATGTTAACTACGATAAATATATATTCATTACAGCCATCTGTCGTTAACATTTATAATTAAAATGCATTATAATATAAAAATAAGTAAAGATTACTTCAAAAAATAAAAATAAAAACGTAAACTTAAAGCTTAAAATAAATATAAAATAATTATGCAACTTTAATAAAAAACAATAATAATAATTATTTATCATTGTAAAATAAATCATAATTAAATATATTTTTTATCAGCTGAGTACATGTAACTGTACACGTACTGAAATGATAAACAAATAATACGTTTATTTAAATTATTATACTGTGGAATTTTTGTTAGTTGCGTAAATTTGTTATTCTAAATTCGATATATTATGAAGCAATTTCAATATTTGGAATTTTTATATTTAAAATTAATAAATATATCAATTTTTTTTAATATTAAAATTTCGAAAACTTATTTAATTCTATATTTATTTTCCCCAATTTTCATTTTATCATAGCTGAAAGACTATAAATTTTATTTAATAATATAATTTGTAGCTTAGGTTACACTTGTATATATTACGCAAATTTTGAATAAGGAAACGTTTATAATTATCAGGGTTTGAAAAAATACGTAGTAAGACGTAACAAATGACGTATGGTTTTGGCTACGTTTTGATTGTAAAATTTGATTTGATTTCGTCATTGGTTCAGACAATCGAGGAAAGACATTCGTGATTGCATGCGTCAGAATAATTTTTTAGATAAAAATTAATTTGTAATTCCAGCAATGTCGTCTTTGAAAAGTACACAATAGATTTTGTTTAATTTCGTGGCAAATTTGATTCGTTAGGAAGAACTCCATTGTTAGGAATGCTGTAAGTAATTTTCAACTTCGTGAAACCCGTTCAAGAAATACATTTAACGGTTGAGTTATTCTATATTTTTATTGCTAATCAAATTAGATAACGTCATAGGAAACCAAAGTTACGTTTTTGATGGATATAAGTTACCTGTAATGACAGAAATATTAAATTTTGATGTAACCGAACTCTCGATTAACTATCTACCTCTTCGAATCTGTCTAAATTTGGACGTTTGGTAGATAAAAACTAATAAATAACCGGATTTCTAATTAAACTTATACATTAACAGCTGAAAAGCTGCACGTGTTGCTGGAGTGACGTCATAAGTATTTGCTAAACACAATACAATTTTCCCTTATAAGTTTGCTCAGCTTTAACGCTACGTAAATATATGAATTTAGAATTTTTGAATGCAAATGCAAACTTAACGAATAAATAAAATATTTACTTTAAATTATAAGTGAATGTATGTATTAATATAATGTTTACATCATACATCGTAATATTTTCAGCTTATAGTACTGTACATACACGAATTAGGTCAAGGGTTGGATAACCTTTTGTTTAAAAAAAATAATATATTTTATTTCGTTTTATTTTCTATCGTGATTTTTCTTCTCTTTACCAATTCTCATTCTTAAATCAGTTTTAATTTAAATGTAATTGCATGAGAATGCGATAAGATAATTGCTGCAACCGATAATATTGATGAAGAATTGTTATTGTATAACTATACTTGGATAAACATCTGCCATTACGTCATTGCACCATATGAAAATATACAGTAATTATTTTCCTTTGAAAGAAAACATTATAATCTTTTACATGTGTGAAATTCAGTCTCAAAAGAATTTTGTATTAGTCATTTGAGGTATCACGTTGGCAGCCATCCAATTACGTGTATAAATCATTAAATAAACAGCGTTGTAAACATTACAATATATATATATATAAATATTGTAAGAACTTCAATCTTACAAATTAAATTTTTTATTTCAAATTGTTAACATTATCTCAAAAAATATATATGCCTATTTTCTATGAAGAGAATACTGAATAACTATTATTTAATTGTTTTATCAGAAGACTTACTGTACGTTAGTTACATCGATAATTTGAGTGAATAACATAAAAATAATTACACGTTATCAGCAAAATTTTAAAACATTTAATAATAAAGGAAACATTACAAAAGCACGCGCTAAACACGTGTTAGTTGAGTGATAGATTGCTAAACAAAGATGTATATGTGTACGAAAAATAATATATAAAATGGCAATTTTATGTAATTTTTATATATATTTGTACATATACGGTTTGTTGATTCTTTTATCAATTAAATTTCCAGAATGTAGTAATAGCTCTTCAATGGGCTTTTCTGAACTAGTAGATTTACGTATTATCCTTACAGATGACGTAGAATGACGTACAGTACATTACTAGCTGATTAAATATTTACTGAATAGTTTAATTCACGTTTTGAAATTTAGAAGAGGGGGAAACTATACATTAATTCTAGTGAAACGTTTTTTATAAACCATTATAAGTATATTATTTTGTTTTTGAAATATAAAATAAATATATTTTTAACAGCTTATATTTTTAATATTAAGCCTTACATAAGCATTATTTAAGTATGAGCTTATTGCATATACTGTATTTAAAGAAAAGTAATAATTATGATATATTAGAGGAGAGGAAAAATCATTTTTCGACTTTTTCTTGGAATTTCTATTATTCTTGACGAAATGTGGGGGATTCCCCTTTTCATGAACTTAGAATTAGCTACAATGCGATCAAAATAATTCTTTAAATATTTTTTAAAGAATTGGAGAATTAAATCGACGACATAAATATAAAATTAAAGATAAATTTGCCGTCTTATGAATAAATAATTTAATACAAATTAAAATATACAGACTCAGAATACGCAAACGTATATTTAAGATGTGCATTTAACAGTGAAGATTTTAAAGAGAAAATTGTAATTTATAAACATTAATTTTAAAAACTGTAAAGCAAAAGGTTAATGATATTGTCAGAACGATTTCACGCTTTTGAATGTAACTGTACAGCTGCAGGTAATCCTGGCAGATGAAAAATCGAAAATTAGTTAATGAGATAAGAATGATAATACAAGATATAAATGGAAATTCCCTTTTGTTTAATCAAAGAATGAAGATTTTTATAAAATAATAATTTATTTTATGATTCGTAAAATATACTAAAGAAAAAATAAAATATATTTTTTCTTTTAATGTATAAAATTGTTTTAAAATAAGCATTCATAATATTGTTATGCTATTTTATATTGTCCAAAATATTGATAACTTGGCCAATACTTCAAAAGAAAGAAAATAAAAAATTTAAAAGATTTTTGGAAAATAGTTTAACGTAACTTTCCTTTTTTGCCACTCATAGAGCCCATCTGACATGAATGGATAGACTTGTGTGAAAAGATAATTTTTATTTTTACTTTTAAATATAAGTTTTATGCTAATTAATAACCGAAATATAATAATTAAAAGTCTATTAAAATCGAAAAATCATAATGGAATTCCAATAACAGTTTTAGAAATTATTAATCAGTGTTAAAATTGATTTTTGTTCGTTAACTTTGGATCAAATACTCAGCAATAAACGAGAATCGAACTAAGACAAAAACAATTTACTTTCATACAAATGATTATAACTACCACTACAGCTAATATAAAACAAACTATATAAGGTCCTACTATTTTTATAGCTAATTTATGGTTTGTGATATATTACTGAAGATTTTATTTTTAAGAAAGTAGGATTTTCTACAAGATACAAGATTCGAGATACTTTCTTCAAAATTTCTTCATATACAAATTACTGAGTGGAGTTAACATAATCATTGTGGCAGCACAAAAGTAAGTAAATAAATGAAATTAAAACTATAGTAATTTAGTTTCAAAAATGGCAACGAAGTGTCTTGTATCCAAGAATGTAAATCTCATGACCACATTCATGGACTATGTCCAATAAGAAATTAGTATTTATTCCTCGTGGTTTTAGAACTATGTTGAGTGGTCGTAATCATGGAATTTGATATAAAATATTAGCGTGTTCCTACTCTATAGTAAGCGATAGCGAACATTTCTCTGAAGGTGAGTCAAAACTGAATTAAAAATTTAGTAAGTCCAAATGGCAGGTCAGATATTTAATTTCAGTAATTAAATAAAAATAAAAAATTATTACAAATTTACTCGATTTAACTCGTAAAATCTGTATCAGAAAAATAACAATAAATTCTGTAGTCTTTAAATGAAAAGTGATGTTGTTTATTTCGCATAATTTCTCTATTTAAGGGTCATAGTAACCTTTAAGACTTTATTTTATAGCTTTAGGACCAGTGGCGTAGTGTGGGTGTCAGCCGCCCGGGGCGGAGGAAAATTTCGCCCCCCTTATTTAGGTATCTCAATTTAAAAGACTAAAATTCAGTTTCGTCACAGAATAAGTAATGAAAAATTCCGTGTTAGTGTTGCCACCTTATTAAAATCGCTGACCCGGACAGCAGATGAGGTTTGTTCGAATAGAAGTTCCTGACGCATGCGTATGACATTTTGCAATGCGAAGAATAATTTGCAGTGCATGCTGGTTCTAAATCAGTTACAGTTAGCGACTAGGGAGACTTGGATATTTATTTATTTATTTATGAAAAGTGGGGAACTCCTGGTATCACTCATAGGTACGACCAGGAGGGGAAAAGAAATGAAGGAAGAGGGAGAAATGCGAAGGATAGGGGATGAAAGTGGGGGCAGGAAGAGGGAGGAAGAGATGGGATCCCACAGCGCACGCATCACATTTATTTACAAATAAACCAGAGTAAAAAAAAAAAAAAACACACAAATAATGAGGACAACTGCCTGACAAGCGGTGGGGAGAACAAGCAAAGCAGTAAAACAGATAAAACAGTAGCATGTAGCGTAGCGATCAGTAGCATAACACTATGATACAGAAAGCCACAAAGGAAGTGAAAATCACAAGGTAACAGTTCCTGGGTACAATGAAGAAACACTGTTGAAGAGAAGTCCACTCAATCAGGATTTCGAACACTGTTGTTTGCGATGTGTAGACTGCTCGCTGGATTCAGTGCTGCCGTCGCTGAGAGAAAGTCTGCTAGCTTATAATAAATGTCCTTGTTTTCAAGGAAGACGTTAAAAGGACAGGGCCAGTTGAAGCCAGCATAGAGTACACTGCCAATAAGAATGTCACGGTTCTGGTTGAACAGCGTACAGTCAAAGAGGAAGTGACTGCTGTCCTGGATGGAAGTGCCATCACACTGACAGATGTTGTCTTCTAGAATATGAAATCTTTTTAAGTATGCCTTGAAGTTGCCGTGACCAGTAAGCAACTGGGTCATAGCGAAAGAAGGAGAGAAGTGTCTCCACTGAAGGCGCTGGGTGATGTTAGGGATGAAGTTGAAAGTCGTCCTGCCTGTGATGCTGCTATCCCATTCCTGTTGCCATTGGTGGATTGCAAGCTGGAAGTTCCAGTACTTAATTTTAGAAGGTGGGATTTTGTCGTAGCTAGACGGGAGGGAGGAGGCTGCGGCGGATTTAGCGAGGCTGTCGGCGGCTTCGTTGCCTGCTACACCCGAGTGGCCACGTACCCATTTAAAATGTACATTGTGGTTGTGCGTATTAGAGGCAAGATGACGGTGGATTCGAAGAACGTTATCGCCTCTGCGTCGGAGGCCAGTAATGTAGTGGATGGCAGTGATGCTATCGGTATAAACGATGATGGTTTTGTTACGGGGGAACCAATCGGTGAAAACGTAGTCGATTGCCTTAGTAATAGCAAGTATTTCCGCTTGGGGGACGGAACAATGAGGACCTAATTTGAAGGCAGACTTATGAGTGTCGCCGTTATGATGGTTAATAAGAACAAACGCTGCCCCCACATTCTCGTTGTTCTTGGATCCATCGGTGTAGATGGAGATGTCACAGGTATCATCATGAGGAAGGGTGTAACTACTGATGGTAGGGTAGCCTACCGTCATATTAGAGTTAGCATCCTTCACCTCAATACCGTAGGATTTGATATCTTCCTTTACTTGCTCAGGGAGATCAGAAAGCATAGTATTATTCTTATTGGTGTTGCAGAGGTAGTTGCTGGTGCCTAAGTTGTTAATGTTCCAGATCCTGGCCGCCATTTTGGCTTTTATGTGGACAGGAAGCAGACCAGCAATGACCAGAAGGGCAGAGGTCGGGGCCGTCCGGTAAGCCCTGCAGAGGGAGACTTGGATAGGAGTAACTCAAGTGACCTAGCTGTATTGGATATTGGAGGTGTACAAATATACGAATAAATCGTACAAGCAAGAAAAAAAAATGGTCGACAGGTCGCGCACGATATCCCCGGATAGGGAGTCAATTCCCGGACTATCCGGATGGATGGTAACACTATTTCGTGCTCATTTCAATCGGTCCGAGTCGTAGGTAGACGAAAATATGAAATAAAATGGTTCAAATTCTTATAAGATATTATTATTATTTACTGTGAAATTTTGCTGCCCCCTAAAACGTAATTTTGCCGCCTCCTAAAAAGTGCCGCCCGGGGCGGGCCGCCCCTGCCGCCCCCACTACGCTACGCTACTGTTTAGGACCTTGCTCTCACACTACAAATGAAAAAATATTTGATAGATTAACTTTTCATATCTTATAGAAACCTAATACTTTCTAAACATTCAATGCACGTACCATGAAATCGTTACGCGAGTCATGGGTTCATCATCACTGCTCTAATAGCCTACATCTTTGTATATTCTGCACAATGTTCGTCAATTAAATTAAAAACTATTCCTATTGATAAAGAATAATATCTAATAAGTTTAAAAACTAATCTAATATCGACAGTAGATATACAATTAATAGATTCGGAGTAAATGTTTATTCTCGACATTGACCGTGAACTGTTTCTTCCGCCATTTTGAAATGATGAATAACAACGTCTCTGCGGTTGTCGGGAAAAACCCAGATTAATTACATTATGTTTAATTAATGTTTGGCGAATAAGTTCAAACTTCATTATACTTTATAACGACAAAATATCGTCGTTATTTTAGAAATATTTTCGTGAATTCAGACGGTAAACAATATGAAATCCAACAAATTTGAAAACAAAGTCTGTAAAGATTCGTCAAAAGACAAAACAGTAATAATTTTAAAAAAATAACAAATATAAAAATAGAATTTTAATAGTTTTTTCTGTAATAATAAAAGACAGTTTATACGTATTCACGTGTATTTACTAAAAGCTTTGTTTAAAATGTAAAAAAAAATTAATCATTCGTTCAGAATTTCAAAATTTAATGGGGAGAAAAAATTAAATATTTGACTATTTTCATCGATTAATTTAAGAAGTTTTCAGTTTAAGAATTACTATGTAGTGACTATTATCTTTTAAATGGAAATTTTCCATTTTGATTATCAATTTTTTATTTTATCGTAGAAAAACATCTGATGGCATTAATCTATTGCTCTTTTGTACTTTCAAACAGAATTGAACATGGGCCAAAGATAAAAATTTTAAAAAAACCACAAAAAACTGAAAAAATTTATTATACTAAAAACATAGCAAAATCTACTGTTATTGAAAGTTTAACGGATAAAATATATGTAAAAGTATATAGTCTAAATAAAATATTAAATATATATTTTATTATATATTTAATTATATNTCCTTCTTGTAATTCACCATAATAATTATCTGCATAGCCACCCATCCATATCTGCATTACAACATTTATAGACAGTGCCTAAGTTCATTAAATAAAGAATAATTTAAAATTAATTGCATTGATTTGCTATATGTGAGATGGATACTGGGATAAAAAACTGTAGAATTAAAAACTTTAATTAAAAAAGTTACTCCAAAAAAAATTAAAGTAAATTTTTAAAGACAAAATAGAACTGTGCTCTAATGGAACTGGATATGCTGTTGTCATTATAATCATTCAAAATAGAAATCATTTGCATATCAAACAACTATAAACATGAAAATATCGTACGAAAATATTTAATAAATATATAACTAGTATCAAAATATTCGCAAATTGGGACGAACTTTTAAATAAAAATTTGCTATAAGAAGAATTTGCTAAGTCCTAGGCAGGGCGTCGAGAGCTTGTATGAGGCCCAGAAGTAAAGTTGATCCCATTTGCCTCTTAGAGAACCCCTTTAGCATTTTATATTTTGAACAAATGAAACTCGTAGAATGTTTCTTTATTGATGAAAAACAGTCTTAAAGATTTTATTTTCTGTTTTGAGACTCACTAAAAGAGCGGTAGATTTATTGTAATAGATATTATTGTAGATGGAAGTATACAATAATACTGTATGAACATTTTTAATATAGAAACAAAAAGTAAAACACAAAAGAAAGTACTGTAATAAAGTATTTACTGTATAGTATAATACTTATACAATGAATTAGTAAATTTAATACGTCTACAGAAATTCACCTACAAAACTGTTTTCTTGCTTTCAGAAGCGCTAAATTAATTAATTATTTAAAAAAAATAAAGCAAATTCTGCAGCAATATCTCCTTCAATGGACAAGATGGAAACTGAAGAAAGTCTCTTTGGACAGGTTGTTGTTTGGAGATAGTTCTTTATCAATTTTAAGTTTAAAAATGATCGTTTTGTAAATGTAACAGACACCAGTACAATTATATTTTCAATAATTACCTATTTTTATGATTTAAATACTAAAAGATGCTATCAAATTTGCGAGGTCCTCGAAAGCGCGTGGTCCTGGACGTCGCTTTTTTCGCCTATATACAAAATATATACTGTATATGGTCGTTTCTGGCTGTAAGTAGTTGTAATCCTCGATTAAATCTTCGAAGAGAGAGAAATAAAAGTAGCATTATTTCCGGTTTGTTGGAAGTTAAACTTATATGATTGACAGACTGTAACTAAATCGCACTTCATAGACGAAAATATGATTCTGATTTGTTACGTGTGGTATTTTTAATGCTTATTTTATATTTTTTATAAAAACCTACAAAATAATATTTACACATGTCTAGTAAACTAGATTGCCTATTAGAAATTCAGGCTACCAGATTTTTATAAATATCATTTTACAGTTTTATTATTCTTTATGTACAGTATTATGTTAAATATAAAAAATTAAATGTATAAAAAGTGCAATTTCTATTAAACAGACGTTTATAAAGTTTAATTTTACTATTAATTTTTTCACTTATAAATAGCAATAAATAATAATTATTATTACTAGTATTTATATGATTTCATTAATACGTGAATTTCAGTTTGGAAAGTAAAACAAATGATAGAAACTTCTGTATATCGCTTTTGAGCTTCAATAACGAACTACTCATTTATCCCAAAGGAAATATTATTTCCTTCGTGACAATGGGACAGTCCAATGAGTCATACTATTAAATTAAATGAATTGATAACGTAGTTTAATCTTTACTCTAATAAAATATATGAGCAGTTTTAATAACTTTTTTTATATATGAATATATAATAAATAAAAGTTACATATAAACATTACTATATTGCACAACTCTGTTTTGTATTTATAAACCTAGATTAATCCCTCTTTATAGGGCAAAAAATCAATATTTTGATCTATAAATAGCATTTATTGTTGTTAATTAACTTATATACAATTCTAAGATATGTATTTAAATTAGATTTTATTATCTAAAATAAAAACTATGTACTCTGTTATTACTAATAATTAATACATCTTGACTTCATTAAATAATAAAATTGAAAACATATAGAAAAATATGTTATTAACTTTCTTTAATTTTTATCAATAGTAAATATGACGATATACACTTTATATTACTAGAATAATTGCAACAGGTATAAATTAATGTTGGAAATTTTTCCTTGCTTTATCCAGAATTCAGTTTAGTCTTATTATGGCAATTTATATCTATATATAGGCTTACACACATAAGTAGGTTATGTCGAAAAGTAAAGTAAAAATTATATCATGATATTATTTGATTTATAAAGAATTTTTTTAAAAAAATCCTATTTTTTAGAAAAGAAATGAAGTATTGTTGTTCAATATTCCGTTTCTAAAGAAAGATGCGCATAAATTATAAATCATCTATCATATTTAGTAATAGTAAGTTAAATTGAATTGTAAATTGTGTAGTTATTATTTTTTTATACTTTCATTCGTTTTTCACTTTAAATTTCTTTTAAAAAATAAAAATAAATTGTTTATTTGAACGTGCTTTTTGACTACAAAAGGAATTGGAAGATTCGTGCGAAGCTACTTCTTTTTAATCAAAATTCGATTCTATCTTTTACAAATTATATTCTGAAAAGATTGTCGAGAAGAAAAGGTTTCCACCCTCGTTATCTCCTACTTTTTGCTTTCCTATAACCCTGACATCATTTTCCTCTTTAAAAGTCGTGCTACTGGCATCTGTTCTCACCTAATTCGCATACTTTATGCATAACCAATTTACATTAGATTGATGAGATCATTTTTGAAACTTTTTTCCTTTTATGAATTTGTAAAAGTAAAATACCGCCCTTATATATAACAAACTTTAACCTAGGTAAACTTGTATAATTAGGTTCATTTGGGTTAAGCCACAGTATAAGTAAGACAGGAGTGGTATTTTCCATCTATCTTTTAATCTAAAACGATATTTTTTGCAGCTGTTAAAAACAGAGAATTGTTTGTTCTTCAAATATTGTAAAACCCAAACCAAATATTTCTTAAAATAATGAAAAAGTTAACTAAATACATTAACATATGCTGTAGTTACATATTTAAATTTAATTGTAGACTAAGTTAATTCTGTTTTATAGATTTAAAGATTATGAAGTAATGTATTCACGTATTTTATAGTTTCACTTTTATTTCTTTTTTTTTTTCTTTTTTTACTTAAGAATATATTTCTAATATACAATTTTCATTTTTAAAAAAACCTATTTTATTCACATAAATTAATTTAATTTTCATTATATTACTTAAAAATTAGCACTTTCGTAATAAGAAATAAATATATTTATAGGTCTTCTAAACTAATAATTTTGTCATGTAGGTAATAAAAGGAAAACTTTTTCAGTTTAATAATAAAACTTTACAGATCAAATTTTTTAAGAAAATAAAATTTAAAAGGTAACATAAAACCTTATTGTGGCTGTACTAAATGCGCCGTCAGTATTATCACCGGTGTAGGAATCATTTTCATCTCAAACAATCATAAAAACGAAAGTAATTACGAAAATATTTAATAAATATATAACTAGTATCAAAATATTCGCAAATTGGGACGAACTTTTAAATAAAAATTTGCTATAAGAAGAATTTGCTAAGTCCTAGGCAGGGCGTCGAGAGCTTGTATGAGGCCCAGAAGTAAAGTTGATCCCTTTTGCCTCTTANATTATTTTAGAAAATGATAAATATAACCTAAATTCTAACTTATACTTTACATTTATATAATTTACAGGCTAAATATGTTTTAATTGGTGTGATAATTAACAGCTAACGAATTCAAATGTCCTTTAAAAAGTTCCAGAAAGTTACAAATGGCGACAGAAACTGCACAAAATTAATCTTTATTTTTTATTTTATTAAATTTATTAATATTTGATTAATTAATATCTAAAATAATACTAAAGTTTTGATCAAATAGAAAATATTAACACAGATATTTATAAAATTTATGAATAAGAAAAAAACATTACAGTTTAAAATTATAAAATTTGTTTAAAATTATTTTTATCCATCATAAAAACTATTGATAATTATTAAAACTCTTTTAATATATTAAAAACTAAAAATTTAATTCGAAAATTTACATAATAGAATAGAAAAATGAAACTAAATTTTAAGATGAAACATGACTGGAATCGATAAAAATGGCGATGATTTTTATGGTTAAATAAGTTTGCTTAATCATAAAAATGTAATTTAAAAAATCGAAATTCAAAAACCCGGAAATATTAATTTTTTTTCTATTAAAGAAATATTTAATTTTAATTATTGTTAATTTATTTCTTCGAACGAAGTTTTCGTGAATTTCCGTTTAGAAATTTGATACACGGTCCATCTCCAGATACACAGTTATTCTTTATGATGACTTTGCTCAATAGTATACGAAATTTCGAAATGCCTTAAGTTAAAATATAAATCATTAGCTTTTCATAATACTTTTAAAAAAATCATTGCCAAAAATATGTAAGTATTGCAAAAGATGTGTACTAGAAAATGTGAAAACCAGTCACGTGCGAATGTGTCAAAGATATTGATTCAAATTCAAATTTACTAATCTTATATACAATTAATTAAGAAATTCGATACATTACTGTAAATTAACCACAGATTTAGATAATGAATTGAAATATTTGAATTAGCCAATAGGAGATAAGATGACGTTATAAAACTCTAATAAGCTAAAACGCTTCAATAAAAAATTGCTGCCGATTGGTTAATCGTTTTAATTCATTTATTACGTAATAGAAATTCAAATTATTATTATTATTATTTTCTTTTTAATAATATGCAATATCGAAGCTAATTTTTAAACACTTTTTAAAATTTTTAAATTAAAAATAAATAAATAAATAAATTTGTAATAATTACTTACCAATTAATTTTTTTTCTGCAAATTAATATTTTAATATTTAAAATAATTTATATTACTGGTGTGAATAGTAAGAATATAAAATAATATTTGAAGAAGTTCGTACATTTTTAAATGTCACGTGACCGTCATCCAATGAATCAGGATTACGACACTAGACAGGGAGAACGTTGATTGGCTATAGGAGGAAAACAAAACAAGCGTCATGACTGGGAAAACCCAAACGTCATTGATAAGTGATGTAGGTTATATAAGTGTATGTGATAGGTTTTTGGAACGTTTTCTGTAATTTACATCGTTGATTTTTAGATATTATTTTGTTTTCTGTTGTTGCTGATCGTCTTTATTTGTTCATATGTGTGCAGAAATGAATACTAGTCAAGTAATTAATGAGGATTGTAATGTACAATCGAGGACGTTTGATGATAATAGATGCGATTCGACCGAATTAGGGAGAAATCTACAAATTACTGCCGCCACATGTACTATTATGGCTGAAAAATTGATGAAAAAAAGTGCTACAAAAAGAAATCGTAAAGTAAGTTTAATAATCTTATGTTTAAAGAAAGAGTAAACATAAATCTATATGCATAATAACAGTTCTTATTATGCATACAAAATTAATCTAGAAAATGAATGTTAATAGGCAATTTCTAGAATATTTAAAGTTTTCTGTACTTTAAATAAGTACAGAAAATTATTTTAAAATTCAGTTCAAATGTAAATTACAAGTCATTGTAATTATCATGTTTTAGAACAATTAATCTAGAAAAAATTCTAGATAATGAGTTATTTCTGTAACTGGTATTTGCACACTCATCATTACATAAATATATCTGGAATTTTTGTTTCCTGATTCATTGGTTGCTAGATACTTCATATGAATGTTTTGCATAAACATAAACACAGATAATCTGTTTTTACTTATGTGTAATTAGCACAAGCAACCAATAATTACTAAATTAAGGGGATGTAGCTGATACATTCTATTTTTTGAAAAGTTTAATGGTTATAAGTAAAGATTATTAAGATGAATGAAGCTATTATAATGTGCTTTTTTTTTTTATTTTTAGAGTTTGATGATATTACCTGTCACTATAAAATACTGTACTACAACATTGAAAAGAATATGAGCCATAATATTAATAAGACATCTATGACTTTTGTTAAGATATGCAAAATATTGCTATTTGTCAATGATTTTGAACAGAAAATATAAGTTATTGAACATTAGTTATGTAGTTTAAAAGTGAACAACAAAATATATTCTAAAATAATCATTAGCAATGATCTACTAATTTAAAACGTTAAGCCAGATAACCAAGAGGTTAGTTAAGGTGTCAACTTGGCACTCTGAGGATCCAGGAATGAATCTGGTTTGGTCAGAAAATCCTAGGAACTTTTTGGGCCCAACGTTTGTGGGAATGCATCCCACAAACGTTGGGCCTAGTCTCTCACCACCAGCCAATTCATTGCAAACCTGACCAAATTCACAATGGGCTTGATAAAAAATCTGTCTTAGGGTGTCCAGACATTTCCAATTTTCAAGAACTGTGCCTGGTTTTGCTTGTTTGTAATGTTTCATTGTAGGATCAATTTTTGAATAGATCAATTTTATTAAAACTTCAATATAATATTACTAATTTATAGATCAATAAATAAATTTTTAAAAAAATAACTAAACTTTAATCAGTTTTAGACTCCATTTTCACTGATTCTGAAATGTGTCCACTGTTAGATTGTAAATGTTATGGTCAGCCTATCTTGTTTACAGCATAAAATTCAAAAACAAGTCTATAATGGCTTATTGGATTATTCCCAGTGGACAATGTTATAATATATAACATAAAATTTATATTTTAAAGAAAGTAGAATTACACTTTTAATAATAGATTTGTAAATGCATTACTTTATACAGAATAGCATAATTTGTGGCATTATTATTAAATGTTTATATATTTCTATATATAATGATATAATGACAAAAGTATATGTATTACTTGAAGCATTTTATGAAACAGATTCTGATATTGTTCAGTTTTTGTTGCAAAAACAACTGATCAAAAATTTGAATTAATGTAAATATTTATATAAACCATGTCATAATTTCAGAATTGACTTATTCTATTATAGCCATAAATATTGAATATGAAATGTTGTAAATAGTAATAAAAATTTTTGAAAAAGTATTATGCCTATTTTGATATTATCTAAATACTAAAGTATTAAAACCGAAAAGTTATTTGTTTAATAAAAAGTTTATTTCAATTATCAATGTAGCAGATAATTAATATTAAAAGTACATAAATTGAAGTTAAAAGTACAGTCCTAAAGTACATAATGTATATATATATATAAACAGGAAATTATAACACATCTTAAATTGACAATGCTTCCTGTTGTCTTAAAATTTATCATTTTAACTAATAGGAATTTCCCTGAATTAGTCATATATGTAAAAAAAAGTAAATACAGTATAACTTATCAACCACAGTTTAAGTTGTAAAATAGATTTCTTGATAATTTACAAATTTTGGGAATAAAATTGTTGTGAAATTTCCAACCAGTTACTTTTAGTATAATTGTGCAACCAGATTTTAGTTTGCATTAACAAATGAATTGTTCATTATTAAAGAAAGCCTTTTATTGGAATGTCTTTTTAATTTTTAATAGATATATATAAGGTAGCATTGAGAAGTTTATTTATAATTTAATATTTTTATTAAACCAGTGTATTTCTGATCCTTGTGAACAAAGTACAGAAGAAATCCATCATCGAATGTTAGAATTAGAAGAAGAAATTCTTGCATTAAAAACTGAGAATTCCAAATTGCGCAAAATACATCTAAATGTAAGTATATATTTAGGACTTTAGTTTGAAAATGATTCATTAAGTTTATTTATTTATTGTTTAATGAATTAAATTTTTACTTTAAAAAAATATTCATTAATGCATGCATCATTATTAAAACTTTTCACAGGAAGTTAAAGAATCAAATCAAGAAACACATTCTAAATGTATAACAGGACAAGAAGATAAGAAGATTTTGGTTCTTCGTGCTGAAAATTTGAAACTTAAACAATTATTAAAAGATGTAAGTATAATTGCTAGAAGAATTATGAAATATTTCAATGTAAAAATCTGTTTTTATCTCCAATGTTTATGCATTTGATTTTATCTCTTTTATTAATTTTGTTTTACATCTGTTTTTACTTTATTAATTGGTTTTTGTGAGTTTATATATGAGACAAGTTTAATTTCAGTTATTAAGTATTACATTTTGATCATATATTTTTTAAATTTCTATCCAAATAGGTAACTGAAGTAAACAAAAGATGGCAAAAATATAATCATGAAAGACAAGATCATCTACAGCGTCTTCTAGAAGCTATTCATGAACAACATAAACAACCTGTTTCACATCTTCTATTCAATAATGAAGTTCCAATAAAGGAAAGAAGGCATATGAAGTTAAAAGCAGGATGTCGACACAGTGATTCACAGTTGGAACATGTAGGAGAACAATCTGCCATACAGCAGAGATATGAAAATGCAGTTAAGGAAATATGTCACCTGAAGAAACAATTAGAAGAATCTAGACAGATTCAAGAAGCTATTATTCAGCAATTAGAATTAACCAGAAATGAGAAGAAAGATGAAGTCCTCATGTTAGAATTGCAGGTGCTGTTATCCCACAAAGTTCTATTTCACCATTTTACAAGACAATCTAACCATTCCATTAAGATGATGACTTAAGAGGTCCCAAACTCTAGAGGAGAATAAGAGAGAGAGGTACTCTCTTAAATAATTGGATCAGGAAAGTAGTCAGGATATTATTTAAGGAAATGGCATTTTTTATGTTTTGTATTTCTGATATTAATCAAAATTTTTGAAATGTCAAATATTAAGAAACTGTCCTTAAATTATATCATGATTACAAATCTGATCTCAAACAAATCTAATTTGAATTCAAAAATTAATTTTCAGTAACCAACTTTATTGATCAGCAATTATATCTTCCCTCTCCTACTCCTCACTGTTAAAACCTCCATTGTCATATAATTATAAGCATTTTTTAGAATTTAGAAAACATTAATATTAATTAATCTGAAAATCATACCAATCTGATTATTGAAATTCTTCAATGCAATGTTTAATTTAGATATCTAATTTAAATACTGTATATAAATTAAAAATGCAATATTATATGTTAAAACTTTACTATGAAATATTATTAACATTTCATTATAAAGTCGGAGTATTTTTAGTTTTATTTCTGTTAGAAAATGAAAGAATGCTTTTATAGTATTAAATAAGCTTTTATTAAAATAACACTATATAAAAACACTACATTAATAAAATTCTGAATTTTTTAATAATGTAGAGATGAAATAATTTTTAAATTTGACTTTGTCCTTAGTCTTCAGAGTTTTGCTATTGTACTACTTACTAGTTTGATAGAACATTTCATAAAAATAATTAACTCCTGCAAATTAGATACTTTAATCAGAGCTAAATAATGGAAAAATGTTTGTCTTAATGGAAAAATTCTTTAAATTATTTTGTTAATTAATTATTTAGTTGTCAAACATTTATTTTAACTTTGTTGATAAATATTTAACTGGTTAGCTTCAGCAAAAGTTTATCATTAACAGAAAAAATAAATTTTTCTTCCCAAATACTGTTGAATAGACTAGTCATCATTATTCCTAGGCAGAGGAGAGAGTAAATTTATAGAATTCTGTATGGATACTTTCAAATTAGACTAAAATATTGTCAAAAAAATTTATTCCAATTTTTTATTGACAAAATTATAAAAGCATTTATGTAAGATAAATGAAAATTATATATAATTGTTAATTGTAATTTGTACATATAAAATTTTATTGTTTTAATACATTTCTTAGCAAAATAAGAAGTATAATTAAAAGTAATTTCTTTTTAATAGATAAAGACATATAAAGAAGATTGGGAAGCTGAGAAACAGGAAAGATTGGTTGCACTAGAAAAAATAAATAACTTAAATGAAGAATTGAATGAAACAAAAGTAGAAGTATGTATTTTCATTGTTGATTTTATATCATTTTCTTTATTAATTCGTTTAAAAAATAAATATAACAATTTTTTTCTTAAAAATTTTTTCAGCTTTCTAATTGCAAAGAAAGATTAAAACAGATAGAAGAAACTTCTAGAGGAGGATCTACTTTAGGAAAAACATTTTGGCAGCAGTTGAAACCTTCAGCACCTTCAAGTAGTGGCATAGTTAATAATTTTGAAGTAAGTAAAATGTTCATTTAATTTGTTATAATAATACACATCACTTTAAAAAATAATAATAATAATAAAATTAATCTTTTCAGTTTAATTTGAGAGAGAGAGAAATTAAACAGTATACAAACTTTTCAAGTGCTGCTTTAGTGGCTGATAATCCAAGTGGACATAGAAAAAGTTTATCTGCTCCTTCTTCATGGGAACCTGTTATAATAGATGAAGTAAACAAATGTTCATTATCAGATGATGACAAAAATGAATTAGAATGTCCTGGTTGTAAGAAAACATTTCCAAAGAATCTCCATCTTGAATTCCTTGATCATTTTGAGGAATGCCAATCAACATCACAAATTAAGAAATGAAAATAATGAAAATTATGCTACAAGTAATGATTTATGATAAAATATTTTAAATTGAAAACAAATTCTTTAAATTGGATATTTTATTATTTTCAAAATTGTAAACTTCAAATCTTATGATAGCCTTTAAATATTTTTAAATTATTACTTGTAGCATTTTATTAAATAGTAATTGATTGGTGCATAGTCCTCAATTGCTAATAAAAACTGAAATTATTTTACTATGTTTTTCTTATGACTGACATTCTTGTTCAAACTCTTACCTGGCTAATCATCATAATTGCATGAAGCAACAAAACAAAATCCATAACAAAATCCTTAGATATTTATTAATAAACAAAACAGGTAAGTTAAAATAGTTTGAATTATTTTATTTTTTAAAAGTCTAGATAACTTATTAGTAACCTGTAAAAAAAATTCAGAATTTTATTAAATAAAATGATTCTTTATGCAATTATAGTAATCTAAATACATTCAAATTATTAACAATATGGTTTTTTTTTTTTTTTAATTTTCAGAAAACTGCAGATTTTATCCTCAGAAGTTACTAGTAAAAGGTGAAGAAGATATAAAGTGATTAATTGCAGCAACATTTGAAGAGAATATTTTGCTTTTCTACAAATTTTTTTGTTTAATTACAAAAATGAAATTTGTACTTTAGTAATCACATTAGTTATTAAAATAATTTATATGATTTATTTAAATAAATCATTTTTAATATTGAATAAATTTAGGTTAAATTTAATTGATGTTCTTAAAAAATTTTAAATATTGAAGAGTAATAACTGTATATACTTTGTGTAGATACGTTTACATTAATTTAATGTATATATGTAGCTTAATAATAGAAATATATTATACATATATATATTTTTTTCCTTTCTTTGAAAATAAGATTTAATAGGATTACAAGAAATGCAAATACATATTTTGTATAAACTTATGTTTACCGTAAATGGAATGCATGTTTGCATCTTATTTATTTTTCATTTTGTGTGAAAGAGAATCTGTTGTACAGTCACTATCAATAATTTGTAAATGTACAGTACTGTATAAAATTAATGCAATACTGTATACATATATTAATTTTATGAAAATTTCATAATATTGATAATATCATCTATTATTCATATTTGTATTTTATCATAACACTATTATTTCTATGAGACTTTTTATTGAAAAAGTAAATAATAAAATTAGATTTTGTTGAACTGTAATACTTCGTTTTAAAGTAATTTAGTTAAACCAACTACGTTACAATTTGGATAGAAATTTTAAATTTTCAAACATATATTTTAAAATTTTGTTACTTAAATTAAATAACTTTAAATTCAAAATAAAATGATTGGTATTGTTCAAAGTTCCTACTAAAATTTACCAGGTATCCTAATAATCTGTTATGAAAAACATGAATCAGTTCCATGACAGATGAAATTATTTGAATTATTTTTGTTAAATAAAAGTATTTTAAAGTATGAAAGTATACTTGATAAAGTTTATTTCAATAGGGCTTTTTCGTTAATCGATTATGTAAGCATTAACAATTGCTGTATGTGATGTAGATCTGTGTACAGTTGACCCCCTCATAACACTGTTGATTTTTCCGTTTTATATGAATTCCATGTTGTACGAGTCACTTAGATTTTACAAATACATGTGCCGGGCTGTGAACGGCACACGTATTTGTAAAATCTAAGTGACTCGTACAACATGGAATTCATATAAAACGGAAAAATTAACAGTGTTATAGGGGGTCGACTGTATTTCAATCTTGTCGCTGAACTGTAAAATTGTGACCCGAGTAATTATATGCAACTATGAATTATTTATACGCTTACATGTGCTTATCTAGAGTTATTGTACGTAGCAAAGTACGTACGGTACTTTACTGTTTAAATGCTATCCATAACTGCTCCAGCTTGAATGCAGTCAAATATTTTTCTGCGGACCGGCGATAGAAAAATACTGATGTAGATTAATAAAACAGACTTAAAGTTTGTATTAAGTTTCATCCAACAATAATAATATTTAACAATGTCTAAAAAACTAAATCTGAACAAGAATATGCGTTTAAGTGAAATACGTTTAAATATGTAACTTCGTGTCATTTGAAAATACGCATTTTTTGGTCTTAAAGCAAGATATATATTTGATAAATAGGCATGAGATTTTGAGACAAGAAGTAATAAAATATATTGAATTACCGGTAAATTATTTCCACCGAAACGGATCAAAGTTTCATAGACACTAGCTATATCACCTTCAAATTCTGGTACAGTACAATGGCTATGTAAGGCAGGAATTTCATCAGGTAGCTTTTAAGTGACAAAAAATGCAAATTGTACTGTTGACTCTGCTGTATACATCTCCGACTTTAATCAGTGGCCAAGCGGTCTTCGTACCCTGAATACTGGGAGATCGGTCGTGGTTCTCGCCTCGCTCGGACGGGCTGGCCACGTGGAGTTTTCTGGGTTTTTTCCAGGTCTGTAACGCCTAAATAGGGGCCAGTTTCCCTTAAAAAGACCTCCCGGAAGGCATCCTCCTTAGGCAGATCGCCCAAGTGCTGCGTTTCCATAACTTAACCAACAACAACCAACTTTAATCGCCATAAACTTTCTCGAGCCACGCACCATTGCAGCGGAACACACGGACTTCTTTCTCACGATTAAGCCTCTACCGCTGAAGTGTGGTTACATGACAGTCCACATTTCTTCAAATGTGTAACACCAACGATTATGCAATCGCACTTACGCGTCTTCTTGAAACCGTAAACAGGACAGAACTCGTGTTTTAACAACAGTCTCACATTCAAGCTTTGCTTATTAAAGGGCACACAACGCTTTGCTCATAGTCAGTTCAATTTTCACTTTTGTCGTGACGAAACTCCCACGTTACCTCGCCGTTGTGGCAGAATTAGAAGTTGTTACAGCTACTGTTTATTATTGTGGCTTTCAAATTATCCTCACCCAAATGTACTAGCCTGTGTAATCTAAGTAAATCATTAAGGTTTATAGTGAGATTTAAAGTTAAATAGATTCTAACAAAGGCTAATTATTAGTGATGTAACGAATATTCGGTTACTATTCGGTATTCGGCCTATTTTTCACTATTCGGCCGAATACCGAATACTTAAAAACAGGATAAATAAATAACAAAAACAGTAAATTAATCATTTTGGTATTTAGATTTAATGTTATCGAGTTAGTGTTGTTTGTTTATATTTATTTATAACTTGTAACATGCACAAAATAAAAAAGAAAATAATATTAGTCACATGTATTCACAATTTATAATTACAAAGATCAGCACACGTACACGTCTATCGTTGGAGAATCCTCGCACATCTGAGGGTCTGACCCTGCCTATCCTTCTTTTTAAGCGCTCGTCTTTGCTCTTCCCTTTCTCTTTCCTCTATCGCTCTAATCCATGTATGCCTGTGCATACATCATAATACGCGCTCACGATACTTTCGATTCGTCACTTTTCCGTCGTAGAGTTCCCATTTTACAATTACGTGACTCAGCCTGGTGATAACGGAGAAAAGAGACAGATAGGACGTCGATATAAGTCACAGTTATGATTTCACAGATTCGAGACAGCTTGATAGCCCGAACGGCCCCAGGCTTTCGCCCGTGCACGCTAAGTGACTTACATTACAAGCATTTAGCTTTCCAAAGACTATGACAACAATTGTTTGGCATTGACGGCCACGAATTTCGTGCCAATAAGCTGCCTCGACTTGTTCGATTATGTTATCGACTCAATTTCATATTTATTTTCACATTTTTACTTCGCGGTCCTTCTCTGTTCTTTTTCCGTTATTTACACGTGTAGGTCATTTCATTGTTATCCACATTTGATATCATCATTTATCACATACTTCCATGACGCTCTTGTCTGTCCGCTACAACTGCCAAGAATTAACGCGATTGACGAAGCGTAGTGACAGCGGGCCAACAGAGAGCAGGATCCTTGCCATAATGCGGTTTGCGCGCCAATTTTCGTACGTGCGTTAATCAAGCCGAATAGTTTGGCCGAATAGCCGAATATTCGGCCACGCTCCTGGCCGAATATTCGGTATTCGGTCTGAGGCCGAATACACTATTCGTTACAACACTAGTGATAACTAATCATACAATGAGAAAGGTTTTTTTTGCGATAAAATTTTTTTTAATAATATATTATTATGAGAATTTACTATTAAATCATTGTTATTAATATATATAGAATTATTAATATTAAAAAGAACTTAGTATGTTATATAGAAACAATAAATAAGAATTTGTGAGGAGGAATTTGAAGGGTGCTATGTAATGATTATTTTTTATTAATGTAAAAAAATTTATTGTAAAAAGAAATGTTAAAGAATTGTTAATGTTGATCACTAAGTTAGCTGTTCATAAGTGATCAATGGAAATTATTGGTTTATATCTTTAAAAATACACACACTTTTGTATTAGTCTGGTAGGACAATTAGTTCAAAATGCATTTCTAATTCTTCATAAGCGATTATCTTTGCTTAACACTTTAATATTAACTCTACTGTCTATTTTTAAGCAAACACTAAGAACACAAATTGAAAAATGGAAAATAAAGTTAGAACAATTATTATCTATTCAGAATAAAATCTACGGTTAAAATTATTTAACCTTATTTTGTCGGTATTATCAAAAGAATTTATGCAACCGAATTGTACATAATTTATGATACTTATGCAAAAGTTATCAATAAATGATTAATAATCTGATTTATTGCTTACCTGAAATGAAATGTTTCTGACAAACTCGTGTATTGACATTCACTTTATGCGTATTGAAATTTTTCCGGTTAATTTTCGAGAGCCATGTAGATTGCCTTCGCCGTGAATGTTCTTCAGTTCGAGCTCCTTGATGAAAAAAAATGATTTACTTTGTTCTTGAGTGAACTAGCATTACACTCATTTTACAGAACAATTTACCATAGAGATAATTGCGACGAATAAACAACCTAAGAGTTCATTGATAATTTAAAGTAATGCAAATTAAGTTAATAATAATAAATATCGTTAAAAAATAAACTTAGAAATTTAAATTTATGCACAAACATATGACCCTCTTATCATGATGCCTGTATACACTATTGGCATATGATATTTTGTTTTTATATCGACAGTATTTGTATTTCAATGTCATTGTTAAAGAAACAATAATGCTAAATGGGCGTGTATGGTATCGACAGTAGCGTAGCGTGGGTGTCAGCCGCCGAAGGCGGAGGAAAATTTAGCCGCCCCCTTATTTAGGTATCTCAAATTAAAAGCCTAAAATTCAGTTTCGTCACACAATAAGTAATGAAAAATTCCGTGCTCATCGGTCCGTGCTTCAATCGGTCCGAATCATTCCGTGCTTCAATCGGTCCGAATCGTAGGTGCGACAAAAATATGAAATGAAATGGTTCAAATTTTTACAAGATACTGTATTATTATTATTTATTGTGAAATTTTGCCGCGTCCCTAAAAGTGCCGCCCCTGCCGCTCCCACTACGCTACGCCACTGGGTATCGATGTTTACGTAAACATCAAATAATACGATATAATCACGAATAAAGTTCAGCATTGCAAAACTAAGCTTATTTTATACTAGAAACGCTTGCTGATGAAAGAATAGAGGAAAGAGATTTCATAGCATGTATACTTTGTTTAGTATAAGCCCAGAAATTTTAGTACTCTGTTATATGGACAAAGAAATAACTGTGAATTGATTAGAACAATTAATTAGTCATTTTTGTAGGTTAGCAAGAAGTTTCTTAGATAGACCTAAGTTTTTAAAAAATCATATTGCCACAAGCTAGCGTTTGCATAAAACATATATACCATTTGCTGCAAATAAAAATTATATCACCATAGTCAATAAATAATTAAATATCCTTAAATATGCTATAGATTTTCTTATACTCAACCATTAACGTTGGATTTATTTAACTAAAAAGAAACTGAAAAAATTCTGTGTGTGTTGACGTCTATTTCGCTTATTATCATAGCATGGGGTAAAGATTAAGAAAGGAATTTTGGCATGGTAACTTGCGTGTAATAAGCATTGTTGCTATTAAATTTTGGTGGAGGATGGTCGAGCGGTGCACGATAGAGAGGTATCACGTGTTATATCTCAAGAGATTGAACTTAATGAAGATTTTACTCGTTATTAGCCCTTGCAATTTAAAAAAATAAAAAAACTTGTCATTACCCCAAAATTTTCGCCATTTTATAATAATTAAAAATATAAAAAGTTTTTATAACAAAAAAAAATCTCATAACAGATGGCACCATACACAATGTTATTTATTATGATTAATAATATGTTATTTTTAAAATAAAAATCCATGTAAGTTATGCAACTTTTAGCTAGATTTTATTATGCACTACTTAATTTAATTAACAAAAAGAGAAAAATGATATTTCGTATTACATTTACTTTTTATATAGCTTGATGTATAGTACAAATGTATATAAATTATACTAATTCATACCGCATTTGCCAAGAAACAGATACAGTATTTTATACTGCGAAATATCTGAATCTGAGTACAGAAGAACATTCCGATTTTAGAGCGATATTTCATATGCTTCATTTAAAAAATTGCCGAATATTCGGCCAGGAGCGTGGCCGAATAGCCGAATATTCGGCCAAACTATTCGGCTTGATTAACGCACGTACGAAAATTGGCGCGCAAACCGCATTATGGCAAGGATCCTGCTCTCTGTTGGCCCGCTGTCACTACGCTTCGCCAATCGCGTTAATTCTTGGCAGTTGTAGCGGACAGACATGAGCGTCATGGAAGTATGTGATAAATGATGATATCAAATGTGGATAACAATGAAATGACCTACACGTGTAAATAACGGAAAAAGAACAGAGAAGGACCGCGAAGTAAAAATGTGAAAATAAATATGAAATTGAGTCGATAACATAATCGAACAAGTCGAGGCAGCTTATTGGCACGAAATTCGCGGCCGTCAATGCCAAACAATTGTTGTCATAGACTTCGGAAAGCTAAATGCTTGTAATGAAAGTCACTTAGCGTGCACGGGCGAAAGCCTGGGGCCGTTCGGGCTATCAAGCTGTCTCGAATCTGTGAAATCATAACTGTGACTTATATCGACGTCCTATCTGTCTCTTTTCTCCGTTATCACCAGGCTGAATCACGTAATTGTAAAATGGGAACTCTACGACGGAAAAGTGACGAATCGAAAGTATCGTGAGCGCGTATTATGATGTATGCACAGGCATACATGGATTAGAGCGATAGAGGAAAGAGAAAGGGAAGAGCAAAGACGAGCGCTTAAAAAGAAGGATAGGCAGGGTCAGATCCTCAGATGTGCGAGGATTCTCCAACGATAGACGTGTACGTGTGCTGATATTTGTAATTATAAATTGTGAATACATGTGACTAATATTATTTTCTTTTTTATTTTGTGCATGTTACAAGTTATAAATAAATATAAACAAACAACACTAACTCGATAACATTAAATCTAAATACCAAAATGATTAATTTACTGTGTTTTTGTTATTTATTTATCCTGTTTTTAAGTATTCGGTATTCGGCCGAATAGTGAAAAATGGGTCGAATAGGCCGAATACCGAATAGTAACCGAATATTCGTAACATCACTAGTTATCACCAGACTGGGTGCCAACATTATACATGGGGGTATTGAGAGTAGCTACAACCCAACTGCATATCAGGAGCGTTATGAAAGAGCACGTAACCAGGAGAAACACAGCCACTTGTAAGATAGTTATAGGCTTCTAAAACTTTGTAAGATTTCATTTGTAAAATATTTTAGTAGTTTTTCGCCAAAACCAAATACTTTATGTTGTCACTAAATTCTACTTTAGGCCACAACACTTGATCTATAACCAAGATGTTGCCTTCGTATGGATCGACACCTTGACATAATGAAACTTTCTCTTCATATAAAACAGCATCTCGTCCTGTCAGAATGCGAGAATGGCCGTCAGGAAAGAATTTTTTAAACTTTGTTTATAATATAAAAATACTGTAGTTCTATTAAATTTAAATAGGAAAAACAACGCTGTTAACCTGTCAAATAACAAACCACGTGCAAGCTAAGCGTAAGCTAGACTACATATATGATAAAGGGGCGGAGCCAACGTACGTTTTATCATGTGACATGCGATCTAAAACCTCTCTATTGGTGTGATGCCATATGGTCCGTTCTCTCGCTCTCTACTAAAGTGAACTGCTATGTTTCGTGTTTTATGTATTGATTAAATGTTGTTATTGATTGTTTTTCGTGCTTTGTGTGATTACTGTTAAATGTCACGTTTATTTGAGTTAGAAATATTAAAAGATTTGTAAGAAATGGTTGTAAGAAATTATCTGTAAAAAATTCGGATGCTAATTTTATGACAAAGACGTGGTCAAAAATAACCAAAATGATTTAAGATGATGGTTTTACAATAGTTGCAAAATTGATAAGCAATAATCAAATGAATACAAGGTTATTTAAATTTTTTAAAAAATGCATCCACTTGAAAATGTAAATTTAATAGATGAAATTAACTTGAATAGTTGTCAGCAACAAGTTTTACCTATTGAAAATCAACAGAAGTAAATGTAATCCTATATTTTTAATTGTCGATGTACGTTCATGTGTAATGTTTGAAACAATTGGATATACAAAAAAAAAAAAAAAAAAACAGAGAGAGAGAGAGAGAGAGAGAGAGAGAGAGAGATGCGATTTATTTTACGTGTAACATACATCAATCTGTTTCCTCCCTGGGCTAATGTGTTCCTGAAACGAGAGAATTAACTTTTGGTACTGTACATTCTATATTCTGTAGGAGGGGGTGTAAAGTGACTTTTTCCCACCCTATACAATTTCTAAATAATCGTCTGTTTATGCAACAATTTAAATTAAAATTGTTATAAAAATGAAATACAGTGGAACCTCGCATAACGAGCAAAACAAATTTGTAAAAGACGACTCGCTTAACGAGCGACGTTTCGCATAACGAATGTCGAGAAGGGATTCCCAGATTGTGCGCATGCTCCATCAGTCTGTTTAGCATTCGTTCCGCAAGCATCGTAGTGTCGCTTGTGGTCACACATTTTTCCAAACTTGTGTTCACACATATTACATATAAACATCAACAACCATAGCCCGTTATATAATAAACACGCCAAACGATATGCCAAATTCTTAGGCTATGTGAAGGCTATAATTAAATATTACAAATTGTTTAATTTGACTAGAGGTAAGCAGTTATGCTACCATCTCGTATTAAATTTAATGACTAATTCCAGAAATAATTAAATTAAAAATTAATTATTTATAATTATTAAATTTAATACGAAATGGCAGCATAACTGCCTACGGTCTAGTCTAATTAATGTAGTCATAGCCCAAGAATTTGGCATATCGTTTGGCATGTTTATCAGACATACTATCTGTAATAATTTTTTTCTTCCCTTTATTCAAAGAAAATTAAAGAAAAGAAAAGAAAAAAATTATACATAAAATATTTAAGTATTGTTTTCGGTGTGGAACGCGTTATCGTATTTTACATTAATTTATATGGGAAAATTGTTTCGCTTAACGAGTGTTTCGCATTACGAGTAAGATTCTGGAACGAATTATGCTCGTAAGCGAGGTTCCACTGTATCTTTATAAATAAAAATTTTTGAGGCTTAGCTGAGATAACCCACGGTAGATATGGAATAAACGCTTTCTTATTGTCCACAGTGTAAAAAGAGCCAAAAATGGAAAAAAAAAACTATACAGAATCAGGGCTTTGAGAAGGAACTCGGATTATGGCTCCAGTTTCACTGCAGGCGAATCTTCTAGCTCCTGCTCCAGCTAAACATTTAATTTTAACTGCAATTGTTAGAGGCAAGAGTACGTTATTCAAGCCACTTAATTTTACTAATTTACTTATAATCTGTTTCTATTGCTGTACATAAATTTTACATAAACAATAGAAATAGATATTTTGATTACATATGTAATTTTAGCATTTTTCTCAGATATATCAAACTGTAATTAAAGGGGAGGAAGTTATAGAAAAAAGAATGAGATACGAATGACAATTAACTAGTAACTATTCACCAGTTATTTGCCATGATTACATCTGCACCTGATTGAAAAGTATTTCAGACTATTTTTATAATTGTCAGCTTATATTAGAAACGTTATAATTTTACAATGTTAATTTTTTAGTACTGTTATAATTATTTTTTAAGAGCAAATAAAATGTTGTCTATAATAATATATTATTATTAATTACAGTTGATATAAAGTAATTTTATTTAATTATGAAAAATTAAACATGATATGTCAGGAATGTAAATTAGAGAACTTTCGGTTAGATTCGTAAAATTTTTAAATGTTTGGAAAGTAAAATAGCTCAAAACTTTCCAGTAAATAGCTGAAGAAATTAACACCTCCTCCTAATTAAGCCTCCTTCAAAAAAACAGATCTGGAGAAAGCCAAGAATTTTCTAAAGAATATATGGTTTCGGGTTCTGGTTTCATCTTCAGCATTCATTCATCTCATTCTGTACAGAATTAAATACCGGTATTCAAAAATATAATATTGAAAATTTGAAATAGCCGAAAATTACATAATTTCTGCAGTAAATTATGAAAATAAATAAAACGATGTGATTAATTTTTGTAGTTTGGAAAGTAGATATATTGTTTATTATTATTCTTTTATTAAAACTATAAAATATTCCATATCCAAAAATATACCAAGATACATCTACATTATATTGTTTTCAATTTTGTATGATTAGTGTATTGATACAGAAATCATCTTCTTTTATTATTATATTTTCCAAATAATTTAAGGTATCGACAATATATCAATAGATTTGTTTCAGAACTATCTCTCTTGTTTATATAATTATACCAAAAATTTAAAACAGTTTATTGTCTACATTTATAAAAGAAACTGAAATAATTCATATAACAAAAGAAAATGAAAATGCAAAGTTACACGCAAATGTGCATGTAGTTCAAATATATACTAGATGCAAGAAGAATGCCTACAATATACAATGCATAGACTATTATATAAATCTTTTTATAACTAATATAGAGAAGCGATGCATTCTATTGTAAATAACTATCTGCAAATGTAAATTCGTATGATATTAGATATATGCCACCTATAAATACAAGAAATCCAACATTTTTAATGTAAAATTAATATTTATTATTTAATAAAAACAGGACTTAACATTCTATTTAGTTTATTTGCTGTTTAGAATGTGCGATTTTCCAAGCACAATTAAATTAATTCTCGGATTTAATATTCTTCGTGGTTTCTTCTCTTTATATATTTTAATTACTTTTTCAGTTTCAGTATTGCAATTCCGTTTCAATTAATAAATTAATTTAATGTATGAGAATAAAAAAAACGTAATCGATCCTATCAAGAGTCACTGTAGACCATCACGTGATGGTAGATATAAATGCTCGTTGGATTCATTTTCAAAAGATAAACAATAAACTTCAACTCGTGCAACTTCGTCGCTCGTCTTGCGATTTCTGTATTTCACGTTATACGGCAAAATATACGCAAAAATTGTCTGGTGTCATCCAGACTTTAATAATATTCTAGGTAAGCTTTCTTATATAATTTCAAAGATTTTTGTCGATGTGTTTATGGACATATTACGGACTTTTTTAACAGTTTTTCGTGGGATTAAAGGAAGATATACGCTAGAAGTAATATCCCTTTTTCCCAATTTATTTATATGAAACATACATAATAATCATGCTAATAATAATATAATATTTTTAAATAATTACAGCAATTGTAATTTATCTTAATAATGGTACCGATTGACTTTATTTATGTGATTTTGTTATATTCCAATAGACGTGAATGTGAATTCAGTAAGTATGATAATTTTTATTAAATATAATTAAATATAATAGACTCCCTTGAATTAATTATATTTTATACTTGGCATTGCAATATAGAAGCTGAACATATTCTGCCTAAACTATACAATACAGGATGGAAGATGAAGATCTACGATGAACAGCTAGAAGAATGCAAAATAAATCTGCAGTTTCAAGATTATAAAAATGACACTTTAGAAAATTTATCTATCTATAATTCTACTCAAATTAATATTTATAAAAATGATTTTTCTTTTGTGAGTTTGTTTAAATTATATCTCTTATTATTATTATTATTTTTCTAAAAATTCAAAATTGATCGTTAATATATTATCCATAAATTCTGAATTTTTAAATATATAATTTATTATTGAGCCCAAAAAATAAAAAGAAAGAAAGAAAAGAGATCTGTAGCTGGAGCCAAAAATTTTCTAAAGAATATTTGGCTCCAGAGTCTCTAGGAAAAACTCTGTAGTCTGTAAAGAATTAAATATTCAAAATATAAAATTGAAAATAAGAAATAATATAAAATATTTTCTACTATTATTTCTACATAATTTTTCTGAGCCAGCTTTTAAAATTATGGGGCAGCAAACATCTTTGTTTGTTCGAAGTGGCAAAAAATCTAGAGCTAGTTATGATTATTATTGGATGGTTATACATTTTACATAGTTTCTCATATTCCATATAAGAGCAGTCAGTTTTACTCATATTAATAAAATGAAACGTACATTATATAAATCTAAAATGTTTCAAAAATATTATTACAGTGTGAAAATAACAAATGTAAAACATTTGTTTTTTCAAATTATCGTTTAAAAAAAGATTTGAACGGAGCACCAGTTTACGTACAAAAAAGAAGCAATGTAAGCTCTATTTTTTTTTATTATTAATTTTTGCAATTTTCTATCCAATTTTGAATTTGAATAAATTTTATATTATTTTATTTATAATTAAATAAATGAAGAAATTTATCGTTAAAATAATCCATTCATAGCGTTCTCACTTAGTGGAAGCTCATTATACGGAAAATGAAGTTACTTTCTCGAAAACAGCGGCAGTTTCTAGATTAATGCTATTAATCAAAGAAAAGCTAAATATTACGTATGTAAGATATAAATTAATTTTAAATTTAAAATAGAAAATATTTTAATTATTATAAAAATGAATATTTAAATATCGAAATTAATAAATGATAATCGTATTTTAGATATAAACTTAAAACATTTAAAGATGGAGAACCGAAGGTACGTTTTCTATACCTGTCTAATAGATTATTTCACATGTATTTTTGTATACAATAAATCATGAATTGCAAGTTCAAGATTTATTATTTTAAAAAAAGTATTTATGAAATTACTTATTTTGATCACCCACAAGACAATTTGAACTCACAGATTTGTGAATTAAAATTGCCTTTTGGGTGGTTTTTGACCTCTGGCGAATGTCGGATTAGAAAGACATAACAAATTTGTTTATTCGTCTATAAACCTCTTTTTAGTGGTTACCAAAATAGCTGATTATATTCACGAATATTGCTAATTTTTAGCTTTATATAAAAACACTTTTTAAAATTTATTGTAGTACAGTGTTTTAATGTTTTAAATTTAAAGATTAGAAATATTTTTTTATTTAAAAATTAACTTTATTATCACGATAAAGTCAAAGAAATAAGAAATAAATTAAATACTGTAAATGAGCTTATTGCTCTTTGTTTGCATGTCTGATATGATTATTATTATTATTTTTAATCTTAAATTTAGTTTTACGTTTATTAATTTCATTTCTCTTTTTAAATTTAGGAATATCTTTATTGGTTTAATGCTATGTTCTCTCCTAAGCATCATTATTCTCCGACAATATCAGCCAGAGAAGTTATCTTCGTTGTTAAAGCTCCCGGAGGCATAGATAAAGCATATGCACTTATAAAACCTTTCACTTTGTTGGTAAGTTTTACTTATATAGTTTATATATTATCAGCGTTAATAATTAATACAACTATCTTGCTATTGTATATATATATGAATATTTATCAGTTCAGCCTGCTTCAAGATAGTTCCACAAACCTAAAACGTTCCATAACCGTCCCAGAATTATACTTTTGAAATAACGTTTTTCCATTTTTTGTTCGATATTAAATTTGCTTGCAACAAAAGAAATTTTTAATATATCTTCTACCTATAATATTTTCTAACAGTTTAAAAATTTTTAAGTTTCTACACCACCGTGAATGCGTTGGGACTCGGTCCTACTCCATATTTTGCATAAGCGACTGAAATTTCCAGTTACGCCACTTATATGGTTACTAATAAATGAGAATGTGTTTATGTATAATCTTCGAGTAAACACACAAGCCTTTGTTACGAACTTTTACAAACTTTTGTTACCCGCTGGTCACATATGGCCCCAGATAGTCTATGTGGCCGTGCCCCGAAGCTTGAGGACGATGTTACTAAAATAATAAAATACAATTTTAAAAAAGCACAAAATAAATTTTTAATATATTGAAAATTCCTTTTCAAGTCAGTGACTAAAAATTTTATTGTTTCATATAAATTTTTATTTTTGGCGAGTTCCTGTCTGAATGATGTGGCAGCATTGTTCCCGTACTATCTATATGAACAATTATTTTTCGTCTTAAAGCAACCGTTAGAGTGACTGTAGCGATACCATGTTTAAATAAAATTGAATACACACCCGCCATTTTCCTTTTAGTCAAGGCAACGAGTTAAAATATTCTAACTCGTTGTGTAAGTGTCCAAAGGAAAGGAAGAATTTTAACTCTTCACTGAGATGGTGCGAGTCAAAATGACTCTACTCAGTTTTTTTTTAATTTTGAAAGTAAATAACAAGACATTTCTTTCTTTAACCCTTTATTTAAAGGGTTAAAGAACAATGCAAAATATACTGTAGCAATAAGTTAAATGCATTTCTAAAAATTATTAATTTTACTTTCTCGGCTGTTATGTATACGTAACAAAGGAAAGCATTGGAATCGTGCCAAATTTGACTTTCAGAGTATTCTGCAAATCTCCACCTCCTGAACCCAAAATAGTCCAAAAAAAAAAAAATGGGAAAATAAATTCCATGTATGTGTGTGTTATCGCACGAAACCTCTGGGGACTAGACAGTAGGACCAGTTCCTTCATCTACAAGGGTGCCATAGAGCCAATGTTAACCTACGGGTGTGAGGTCTGGGGCTACTCAGCCCAAAAGATACACATCAGACGCAAGCTGCTTTCTGCCCAAAGGCAAGCTCTAATTGCAATCACTAAGGCTTATAGAACTGCCCCTACGAACGCCCTCCAAGTGATTGCTGGCCTAACTCCGATCCACCTTCAAATTCTTCAACGGTATGTCAAAAACCTGATAATCAAATATCATGCAAAAGAGCTCTCAACAACGCAGCTCCATAATATAATCAACAGGCTAAACCTGCCAAACGACATCCAGAATCTCATCAGGGACGTGGACGACTATGGTATCGATATAAACAACAGTAACGAACTTACCCACCCATCGGAAACCACAACCATGATCATTCACGACATTCAGGACAGTCCCCCCAAGGGGAAGAACTTCTACACAGACGGTTCCAAAACTGCCAACTCTGTTGGAGCCGCTGTCTACTTCACGGATACCCTCACCCCCAGCCACTGGCAAGCTGTCGCAAGGCTAAGGGACCACTGCTCAATTAACCAAGCAGAATCCCTGGCCATCCTCCGTGCTCTACAACACATAAACAATCATCCCCAAAGGTTTCAACACGGCAAAGTAAACATCATCAGCGACAGCAGGATTGCCTTGTGGCAGGTTAAAAATGAAAACCACAAGCTTCCAATTGTCAACGACAGCCTCAAGATTCTAAAACATTTAAGGGACAACAATATACAAATCTACTTCCACTGGGTCAAGGGCCACTCAGACACTAACGGAAATGATCGGGCTGATGACCTAGCCAAAAAAGCCGCTAACATTACTTCAAAAATCCACTATCAGGCCCTACCACTCACGGCTGTTCTCAGCTCTCTCCGTTCCATTATAATTAACAAATGGCAAAATGAGTGGGACAACAGCACCACGGGTCGCTACACGTACGCCTTCATCCCCAACATCAACCAAAGGCTGAACAATCACGTCTTCCATACCAACCACGGCCTGACCCAGATGCTCACAGCACATGGAAACTTCAGGGCATACCTCAACAGGTTCCACAACAAGGGTAACGCCAAATGCAACTGCGGGATTCCAGAAGACGAAGACCCATTCCACATCATTTTCACTTGTCCGAACTACAACTCTCAGAGGAGACCACTCCGCAATGAAGCAGACTCTGAAGGACTTCTTTGGCCATGCCAACTGAAAGACCTTGTTAACAACAACAAACTCTTCGAAGCCTTCAAGACCTTCGTTTCTAAAACCAAATTAAGCATCTACTTCAACGTGGCAAGTAACACAAATTAACGGACCTTTTTCGGCCTATCAAGGCCGGTCTTCCTCACTCTACTCTAATTTCCTCCAGGTAACCCCATACTGTACTATATACCCCCACCCGCCAATACAAACGGGTGACTGTTGTTCTCTCATGTTTTGTCGGACGGATTTGTAAAGCGCGAACCTCCTACTGCATGTAACCTTATATTTTTGTAATTTTGTATTATTGTATTATTGTTCGCTTAAAAAAAAAACAAACCGGAGTAAGCGCTCACGCGACCCTCTCCTCTTTTCCTAACTTTTCCCCATCCTCACCCCTACTTCCTCCTCTCCCTCTCACCTCTACTCTTCACCAAGGCAATACCTTTTGGTACGCTTTACTATTCAATCACTGTATCACTGTATCACTGTATGTGTGTGTTGGCGTCTATAAGAAACGAAATTTGGCATGATAGCTTGTGTATAAATAGCATTGATGCTATTAAATTTTGGTGGTTAAAGGTTAAAGGGATTGGGCGATAGAGGGGTGTCGTGTGTCATGTGTCTCGAGAGAGGTCGGGAATGATACATGATATTATACGAATAAGATGTTATTCGTTATTAACATTTACAATTTTTTTATAAAACTCATCAATACTCTCAAGATTAAGCTTTTTGCCATTTGATAATAATTAAAAATATAACCAAAATTATACCCAAGTTATAAAGGTTTCTTCTTCCAGTAGTGAGACTAGTGGTATTTATCACGTCTTTCTTAATTATACGCAATTAACAGAGACCGAGATTAAAACAGTCCATTTTATTTCGCCTACTTAACAATGGTAATTTTCCAATCCTTCTTCAGGCTCACGGCTTTAGTGTTGTTGTCTACAACACAAGAAACAAAAGGTTAGTTCGTGCTAATATACTTTTGTTATCCAGAATGATGCATATAGTGCACAATTTGTACACATCCTAATGATTCAGTTTCTAAATATCAGTCTGTTTCACTTACTGTCGTGTTTTCTTGGTCTATTTTTGATAGGTAAATGCACCACTTCTTCCATTTCCCACAATTATTAGCTTCTTATTTCCTCTTAGAAGGGTTTTAACTTCAACAATGTAGTTCATAACATGACAAAGGTCAAAATGTACTTTTTCATTGTATATATTTTCACAGTTGAAACCGAAATTTTCACAAACAAACTATAATAAAAACACAAGAATAATACTTATATTCTACAAAAGAAAAAAATACAGTCCGAAAAAAAATGAACAACGTAATGAGTATGGTACAGATCATACTGACCTGAGTACACTATAAATAAACAATCATATGGCTGAGAGTAAAGCTCTTCAAGACCTGGCTCGTACTTAATCATAAAAATATTGTTATATTGAGTGTTAAGTACTACACTGACCACTTTAAACTCTGATCTTATCTTCTTTATAATAATTAAATAAAATATAGAAAATAGTTAAATTCGAAATAAAACAAATTTATATCACTTATTTGATTGCCTAAATCTCAAATCTATGATCAAACAAAACAATCTAGATTTAGATGAGAAAAATAGATTCTAAAGAGACAAAACTGCGCAACACGTGGTACAGATTTCAATGTTTTGACTTAAAGTAAAATGGCGGTCGCTAGTTCCCGTCGTTGCCACCAAGAACGCTGTATTTAAGGTCACAGTCACTCTATGTAGTATATTCTAGTTCGTTATTTTAAAGACTAATAAGAGTTCATATAAGGCGAGATTAACAATTGTGCATTTAACATCTATATTAAAAACATCATTATCGCAAAAATGACACCCTATATTGATAAAATTGTTTATGCCAGAAGATGCCAAGTTTCTAGTAAAAAAATATTAATTTTTTTTAAAATTTTTCTAACTTTAAATTTTGTTGTAACATTTCATAATAATACGTAGAAATAATAACTTATATGCTAGTATTTTTTTTTAATTTCTGTAAAATTCGTTAAAGAAGAAACAATCGAAAATAATTTGATTAAATGTAAAATTTAATTGAGTTATTTTCGAATATTCACGAAAGATTTTTTTTTTGTTGTTGATCTTTTGTCTACGGCCCGCAAACTCTCTAAAACTATATTTGGTGGCCCGTGAGTTTGATACCATTGGTATACGCTTATTTAAAATAATCGTTCATAGTCAGAACACAAAAACTTTTAATATTTTTCCTATACTTTATAATTAAAAACATTCTCATATTTGGCCCACCAGTGGCCAACGGTTCCGTTTCCTGAACACTGGGAGTTCGATCGTGGGTTCGCGCCTCATCCGGACAGACAGGCTACGTGGAATTTTGCGGGTTTTCTGCACGTCTGTAATTAGGGCCAGTTACTCTTAAAAAAGACCTCACGGAAGGCATCCCTCCTAGACAGATCGCCCAAGTGTTGTATTGCCATAACTTAACAAAACAAACAAACAAACATTTTCATATTTATATTGTTCCATAGAAACAGTGTCCGAGACCTGATCTTGATGTCTTATGTCATTGGCCCATTAAGTATCTTTTATCTGCTCTTAATAGTAGTCACGCCATTGAATCAATGCAGCAAGACTACGAATCACATCCAATATTTCGTAGAATCTCGCTGCATATTCATAGAAATCTATTGAAATGTAATATTTATTTATACTGTATATTATTATCTACTAAACATAATGCTACTAATTTTTTTTTAGTTCTGAATAATAAAATATTTTTACATTTTGTTTTCAATGATAAAAAGATAAAAAGAATTATTCTATTATTTCACAATAATAGAATATTTTCAAACAATAGATTTTTAGTTTTACAATGAAGTCTAGGTCTAGTTAAAGGATGTATTGACAATCATTGTCGATGTTGTTGACAAAATAAAATTAATGTTTTATTAATTCCGAATTCATTTTTAACTCTCGTGTAGAGTGAATTTTGAATGCAACGAAAACTATTGTACGTATATAAAAATCTAGAAATAAATTTTAAATTAGAAAATATGTTCAAAATTATAAGCCTATATATCTATTTGCTATTGTATTCGAAAATAAATATTATTTTTATTTAAATAAATTTAATGAGATAATATTTTGTTAAAAAGATTTATACACAATAATAGACGAGTATTATTAATAGATAAAAAATAATCAGCGAGTTACAATATATCTCATGACTCGATCAAATTAAAGTTACTGAGGTAATTGGGATTCAACTGACAGAATTCTGTTACTGGAAAATTTCAATCTAACTCGGAAGTACTTAGTTGGCTGATAAGAAATGAATGAAAAACATCAACGAATCACTCTAAACTTTTCTTTTATTCAAACCTCAACTCCTTTTCGAATACACGAATTTAACTAAATTTGAATCCAAACAAATCAAAATAGTGTTTTGAATATACAAAATAAAACATTTAGACTAGGGTTTCTCATTTCCCGGTGTTTTGCTTGTCCCGGGATTTCGGGAAAAAAGTGAACTGTTTCCCGGGATCCCGGGAAATCCCGAGATAAAATTATTTTTAAGATATACAAAATCAAATGATATAATTATTTTTTATTTTTTAAAATAAATTAATACGTTCTGCAACCTACAAAATCATATTAATAATGCTGCGTAAGATATATATATATATATATATATATTAAAAATTACCTTTGAATTACGTAAAAATGTTCACAAATAGAAAAAAATTTATTAAACTTTGCTAGAAACTGCATACAACAAAAACAATAAAAATGCTTTGAATTGAGTTGAAAATTAAAAAAAAAAATAAACTTAGATCAAACTTCTAAGGTAGAAGGTAATTTTTGTTTTTTAAATAAAACATAATACAAAATATTATTGTAAATTTTTATAATAGGATTTTAAAAAGCAAAGATGGTCAATACTCCGATCACTCAATCTGATTCATATTTCAGTAATGAAAAGTCCCGCTACCGACAATGCCCTTACCGATTCAATTGATGTGAGTGGAATCGTGTTTAATGCATTTAAGAGAACACGGATGTTATGTGTTTTTCACCCATAGCCTGGAAGATTTCTAGTTCGTTTTCGAGATTGTAGTACTTCTAACTTGAAGTTACGCCACTAAATCTGACAATTCTATCTGGGTGCGATGAGTGTATAGTATATTAAAAATAAAATTGATAGTACTGATACCAAATAATATAAATCTCATAATATTCCTTAGCTGTTTTGAACGTAATATATAGAAAACATAAAGAATTAAAGATATATTATAAAAGTCCATTGGTGTCACTTACTTATTGACACAAAATCGCCGAAAGTGATTAGAGACAGAATCTATAGTTATATTTATGAATTTATATAATTATAATGAATTGATTATACAAATTAATTTTATTATAGGTGTGGTTCATAATAGTCCTAAGTTTGTTCCTTTTAACTCCGATTATTAAAGGAATCCTAAAAGCAGGAGAAAAACTATCGAAGAAACCAACACCAAATCTTCTCAAGATATTTTGGTTTCTTTTACGATGTATTTTAATGCAACGTAAGAACTTTAAATTTTAAAACATAGTTTTATAATATTTAATTTAATCTATTTACAAAAGTGCTATTGTTTGATTATATTTAACTTATTGTCGTAATAACCTTTGTAGATGAAAGTGTAAGCAGGTTTCCGGGATGTGCACCAAAAGTTGTATTGATACTTTGGATCGTCGCAACTTTTATATTGACTTCTTCTTATGGCGGAGCTATTCTTTCATATCTTTCAATTCCAGGCAGCAAATCAGTTATATCCACATATGCACAACTAGCTAGAGCCATACAGAAAGGAACTTATACATGTGGTACTGTCCAAACATACAGCATTCGAGATATTATAATGGTAAAAATAGTTTCAAGTGTTAAGTTGGAAAATAATAATTCGAAATAAAATTTCGAATTATTATTTTACAACTTTAATGCAAATTAGTCCTTAAAATTTTTCAGAATTCTAATGGGGAATTAGAACAGATTTTCAGAGAATCCATGTTAAGTGTGGAAGAAAATATAGTTCAAAATCAGATGGATGCAATAGAAAATGTATTAAAAAGAAATTATGCTTTTTTCTCTTACGATACTTATATTAAACCTATAATAATGGAACTTGGAGAAGAAAAGTTTTCAATATCGAAAGATTCACTCTTGACAAGTTATTCAGCCTGCATTTTTCACAACAATTTTCCTTTCAGAAAGGAATTCCAAAATTTGTAAGTATTTATAAGTTTTAGAACAACAAATTTTTATATTAGTATTTTCAGGGCGATCGAGAGGAGGAGAGCTGAGAATTTTCCCTGAGCTCAGAGAAAACGTAGGGTCCATAGTGGTTCTTACACCTATAAATTAATGTTATTTTTATTAACAAAAATATGATTTTTTAAGACTGAATTTTATTAATATTAATATATTTTATTGACAAAAAAAAACATTCTACGTATTTCATTTATTTATTTTTTTAAATTAGCAAAAGGAACCCGCTCTATCCCCGTGCTCCATACAAGCTCTCGACAGCCCTGAGCATTTTAATGTTTACATATTACTCATATAATGTTATCACTTTACAGAATGACTCGAATACAACAAACAGGTATAATTCCAAAATTTTACGAAGATGAATTTTATAGAATTAAAACAAAAAGAGAAAAATTTGATCACGAAATTGATTTCGAGCCCCTTAATTTATATACGCTAAAAGCGCCATTCCTTATATTGTCTATCGGTTACGGAATTTCCATTCTTACATTAATCGCAGAAATCACATTCAAACGCATTAAAAAGTTTACACACGTTTAGATCTTCTACGACATAAAAAGTCATTTTAATGTTAATTTAATAGACTACTAAAAGAAAATTAAACAGTAAAGATTGCATTAGAGTAGATAAATACACTTTTTCACCGACCAGTTACACAAATGTGTCCAAAGTATTGAAAAAAATTAAAATATATATACTGTCTATATAATAATTTTCAGATTAAATCATTCATAAGAAAATATTTTCTCTTATTTTATTTTTATTGCTTCACATTGCCTTTTAAAATAGTCATCTTCAACGTTTAGTATGTTTATTATATTTTATTACGTAAAGCATGAAGAAGCATTAAGTAAATACAGTACAATATTTATGATATAAAAATAAAATATTTTGAAAAATTTTCAGCATTAAAAAATTCTAGATATGAAATTTTATAAACAGAAAACATGGGAAGATGTTATCCACATATAACTGATTCTTTATCCTATTTATTTTCTCTGGTTTTCCACTCAAGAATCCAACTCGAGAAATAGCTGAAAGATTAAATAATATTTTAATTATCGACTTTATTATATTCTAAATCAATCAGTTTGATATTTATGCATTATTTAATATAATGCATAAATATATTATTTATATTAAATAATTCTTGGAAAAAAAAGAAAACTTAAAGCCATTGAAATTATGATTTCTCTCCATATATTTTATAAATTTTTAAGTGTTATAGAACGTTCACATTCGTCTTTCGTGTTTGTATTCATATTATCTCACGCATTCTATTATTATTGTTATTATTATAAATAATGTATTCTAGTTTTCATTTGTGTATTTGCTACAGGATCTATAAACAATAAACTTATAAAATAATAGTATTTATGTCACTGATCTCGTCAAACAAGGATATTTGTTATAAAAAATAATTATTATTTTACTATATTTTCACGTGAGCTATAATGTTTTAAAAAACTAATTATTTTTATTTGTATTTAATACTCACAGCTTATAATAGTTTTATTTGTTTGAAATATTTCAAAAGATCACTTTTTGACAGTGAAAATTCTACTCTGCATACTTCTTGTAACTCGGCAAATATTTATAATTAAAGGGTTAACCTTTGAAAAATGATTAAAAATATGCTGTTTTGATCATTTTTAAGTCTCAATGCTGAAAGAAAGTACTAAGAAATATCAAATGAATGTTATATTTATGATCTGAATTTTTGTCTATTATTAACTGAACTTAATCTGTAATATAATTGATAAGAGTGAAAATAAAATATTTTTTAAGAGATATTGAAAACTATTTATTAATCNAAAAAAAAAAATATATGTTGTTGTATGAAATATCTGATGATGTGCACTGATTAATGTTGACAGACATCAAAATCATCAAAAAACAATATGGCGTCGTCATGGTAACTTAATCCGCTGTTTGCTAATAGATCGCTTACGCCATCTATTAGCAAACAGCGGATTTAAGCTTATACACCTGGTATATATATAGATATAGACACATACCGCAAATTATTAATACTAGTAATCCCAGAAATAGCAAAACAAGCCACTGCCATGTTATCATTTACTACAAGATACACACCAAAACTTTAACAACACATCGATTTTTTATTTTAAACAACTCTTTTATGATAAACTGTTCAAAATAAGTTGAATTTTTGGTAATCTTATCTTTAGTAGCTACAAGATCCACTTCTATACATTTATTAATCAACGAGGCACAAACTTAATTTTTTTTTGTTTATATCACTATAATCATTTTATTTAATTTGTTATAAGCAAGGAAAAATACATTATAGTTCTATAAATGTAGCAAAATAGTCACAAGACCAATGTCTTCAATCTGACATCTTTAAACATGTGTGGAAAAAAAATACAAGACAGTTATTTGTACAACACCAATGAGAGGTAATAGAATATTAAGAGGAAATGGGCAGATAGACTAATGACAGTCTACCTGTAACAACTTGTCTATCATCTTGCTTGAAAACAAGTTCCATTATCAAAATTATTATTATCCAACTTTTATATTGAATTAAATTAGTAAATTTTTAATCTGGAATGCAGGCACCTCCGAAAGGAGTGCAAGAGACTTTTGGTGTTGTGAAACTGTATTAGAGATGTTCAAATATATATATATATACGCTAATTATTAACAAAAATAAGATTATGGTGTTTATAATAAAACATTTCTCGAAAAACTGTCATTATTTACTTTAATACAGTCTTAAAACTCATTCATATAGCTACTAGGACAATTTTGATTCATATTTTCTATTTTCATTTATGGTCAGACGTTTAATTATTAGAAAAAACTTTTGTCGAAAGAAAGATTTGGATTTGAAATCCTTCGGATTTTGTGATTCAGCCATAAACATTTTTGTAAGTTCGTTTTGCATTTATTATTATCTCAGTCAATTCTGCTGCGATTACTTACAGTAAAATTGATGGACATATTGGCTTACTTATAATAAGCCAAAATCAGGACTGATGGTAGAGCCTATGTCCCTCGTATCGATCCAGTCCAATAAAATTATTCTAGCAAAGACTGAATGAAAGAAATTTGTCTGTTTATTTTATTTATTGTTCCAGAATAATGCCGAAGTATACTAATGATTGCTAAAGTGATCAATTATATTAAAATTATAAAAAGAAGTTACTTTTACTTTATCCTTTTAGAAAGTATTGGCTAAACAAATTACTTTTCCGGCTATTATATATAACAGAAGGAAAGTTGGTCAAAAAATGATCCTCTAAGATTTTTACATTTTTGAACTTTTGGAACTCGAAACTCCGACAAATGCAAAAAAAAAAAAAAGGGAGTTTTTGTGTGTGGAGGACACGATTTTGTTCGCCCACTTTGAAACTTAATAATTCGTGTTTTGTAAAAAATTTCTGAAATTTTGCAGAGATTTGTATATTAAGGGATTGGTACTATTAAATTTTGGTGGTTAAAGTTCAAGGGGTGGGAAGATAGAGGAAGATCCCTCGTCATATCTCGAGTGGGGTCAGACTTAATAAAGATTTTATCCGTTATTAGTACTGTATTTGCAATTTTTTTTTAAAACTTATCTCTATCCCAAAATTAAGCATTTTGCCATATATAATACCATATAATAATTAATAATACAAGTTTTTTAATAAAATCTCATAACACATGGTGCCACATGCAATTTTAAATTTTTTGCTGGGAAAATAGAGAGGTTGAGGTGCACGTTTTAAACGTGTAAACGTGTACGTGTGACGTTCGGCGCCGCTTTCCCGTAAGCCTAAAAGTTTGACGATGGTGTTTGGAATGTCGAGCGTGATTCCACCGACTATCCAAACACCATTGTCAAACTTTTAGGCTTACGGGAAAGCGGCGCCGAACGTCACACGTACACGTTTACACGTTTAAAACGTGCGCCTCAACCTCTCTAGTTACGCAGCTCATTGCTGGATTTTTACTTTCCCTGCTGTTATATATAACAGTGGGAAAATGTGGCGATCGTCAAAAAATGATTTCCGAGTTTTTTTTCTTTTATAATTTTAATTAATTAAACTAACTTTATACTAAGAACAGATCTCAGTTTGATATTTAAAAATAATGTTTAGAACAGTGGTGCCCAAACTGCGGTCCCCGGCTCACGTTAATTCAGCCCGCTAATATACCTGACATCTCACTTATAAATGATCGAGGTAGGCCTATTTGTGATACATGTAGAATATACAAAATACTCGTGGCTAACTATGACTTATACACAATTTGATCCTAATCGAAAAGTTTAAACACAACTTGGTTTAGACTTGTTGATTTGTAATTTAAAGGTTAAGCTTTTATTTATCTTTCTTGGCAATAGGAAAACACTCTGTGGCAATAGGATGAGTCCAAATGACTCACCCAATACCAGGCCGACAATGTAAATGTTCTACTGGCTTTTTCAGATTTAAATATCACAGAAAATATCTGGCACCTTTTATAGGTGCAGCGATATCAAGATCAACAGTACGACATTCACTAGAAACTTGTTAATGATATTAATTGGTTTTCAATTAAATAACACAACGTTGTTATCAAGGTTCTTTGTAAACGGTTATTTCAAGTGGTAAAAAGCAAAAAGTCAGATACAGTGAAAACTCTGATCTATATTTCGATCTTTGGTTTGTGTGCTTGATTGTGGCAAAAATTGTCAAAATAGTAACTTTAAAAAACAAAAAAACTGTATAACGGAGTCTCACATCTGCACTGTCTCTCATTTCATACCTTTACATTTTCAAACATCTACACTAAAGACTATTAAAAGCGAAACGCTAAATTTGATAGACATTACTCTTATTATACAAATTATCTGTTAAAACATTCTAATACTCTACATTTATTACAGCATCTCTAAATTGAAACTGCTATTTTTATTTACTTAATTGGCCTGTGAGTGGTACACAGAGCATGATTTAATCCTTTTACCTCTGCAGGTACAGATTAGAATGCCGCCTTTTCTGACGTAAACGTAAATACTTATGTTCTGTAATTAAAATTCAAGTTAGCGTCAGAATGAGCTAAAATTGAACAGAATGGAAAGATTATCAAAACTATAAAGGCCATCTGTGGCCATTCAGTGAACAAGTCTGCGTCACGGGAATTTCACGTAATTCTGTCTAGATCAAAAATCCAGACAGAATACCAGCAGAATACGACTACCTACTTTCTGGTCATCAATCCATTATTTATATATATATACGTAAATAATGGATTGATGGCTCATCTAACTTACATTTCGCCCAACCATTGTTTCTAGAAAAATATCAAACTTTAATATCAATGTTATAAAAATAATACGTTTTTTCAAGGGGACTGAGAAAAATTCGATGAAAATTTTTTTCTTATTTTTTCATATATTTTGGCCGGGCAATGCGCGGTATGCACAGCTAATCTTATATATATATATATATAGACATGGGCGATCTGAGAGAAGGATGCCTTCCTGGAAGGTATTCATCTTGACCCTTATTTAGTTGTTAGACACGTAAAGAAAACCCGGAAAATTACACGTAGCCAACCTGTTGATGAGGCACAAACCCTCGACCAGTATTCGGTGATTTTTATCCACTCGGCCCCTGGTTGTCATACTAAAACTTGTTTCTGACTTAAAAATGTCTTCTAAAAAATTTAAGCCCGAAAGATATAAAAAATTCTTAGAAAATTAATTATTGAGAAAGTCATTCATTTTATTTAATATCAGAAAAGTACTGTATTACAAAAATAATAAGATAAACAAGTTTCTTTCGTTCGTGCTGCTGAGATCATTACCTACTCCTATTCAATAGTGAATACTTAAGCATCCCCATTGATACAAAAACATAATTAAAATTGTTTTGTTCAAATTTGTACTGTATAAATATTTTTAAAAACAACGTTTTAAAAATATTTATACAGCAATAGCAATAGCAATAGCAATAGTAATAGCAATATGGTTTATCGGATCATCAGCAATACAGTTTCTGTGTATTAATGAAAGGTAAATATTAATTATTTAAATATATTAAATTTTTGAATTAGTCCTCTTTGGATGCTTCTGAATCCGCCACAGGATCATTTCAATTTTGTCTTTTCTATGGACAAAATATTAAGATTGACGCCACATTACTGCCTACATTTTATTCTTAATGTAGCTTCTATTGACGGAGCCTCGTGTCAAAAACGAAAAAACTCCTTAAATTTAATTTAATTTAATTAACCTTAAGCCTTTATCCCGAGTTAACTCGGGCAGGTTACATAGCGTTACAAAACAAACCGTCGTTTGGACCCTCCAAAAATTTTTTTTTATTTTTGGATGTTTTTTGTCTCCAAATTTTTTTCAAAAATTTTTTTTCCGCGCGAAAAAATTTTATCGCGATTTTAATCTACCTTTAATGACGCACGATTAACGCTTAATTGTTTTTTAATGAGAATTTTTATCAAATTTCATTCATCGTTCTAAAGTTCTAGTGTATGGATTTTACTTCGGTAAAGTTATTTAAAGCTAGTTTCTGATGTCAAAAACGACTCCAATAGTTTTTTAATTTTTTTAATTAATATATTTTATTATATATACGTTTAATTAAGTCGGGGGGGGTCGGAAATTGCAATAAAAAACGTAATTTTTGAAAAATGTTTAGAAATATACAGCCAGCTAGTATTCACCCTACTTTAAACCCTTCTCCTGAGACTTTTATGCGAATGTCCCGCGAAAGACGATACCAGCTGTTCTCAAGATCATCCAGTTGTAAACACAATTACTCATTGGTGACAGATTTCGCGGAAAGGCGAGACAATGGAAGTTAAACTTTGAAGCTTTCTCTTCAAAATTAATTCATTTCTTTCGGTTTTTTTTCAGTTTTAAGTATTTTTTATGTTTAATTACATTAAAATTAAAAATTGGTGGGTACCAAGGGAGTTAAATAAAAAATTAATTTTCTCAATCCTGTACTTTACAATTAGTAAAAGGAATTTTTTTAAATAAAATTTCCTATCTGTACTTCTTTTTGCTTAAAAATAATAAATATAGATTCTAAAACTTTGCATGTTATGAGATCATTGACATCCTCGATACAAACATTTTCATAATTGAAGAAAAATATGCATTTAAAATGTACGCTCCGGGACAATTATTTCCTAATATTGACCAAAGGAATCATCACTTTAATTCAAAACTATCTTGATTATTTTAGAATGTCTAATCACTTGTTTATGTCTTACTTATAAAAATCTTCTGAAAAATATATTATAAATATTTAAGTATTGAAAAATATTAAAATAATTACAAGGAAAAATTTAAATTCTTTATAGAAAATTGCTCACAAAAACTATTAAAAATATTTGATTTAAACAAAACTTATTTAGCGAATCTTCAAGAGATGGCGCCATGAATCGCATTATTGTTAATGCAGCAGTCGAGGAATAACAAATGAGAAACAAAGTTCGGAAATACGATTCTTCGTGAAAGTTTTGAATTTAATGAAGTAAAATTTATTAGAAACAAGTAATGTGGCGCCAGATATTTATCTGATTAATAAAGGAAGTACGTTCACCTGATGCCATAAATGAAAGTTTATTGCCAATTAAACAATACCATTCATTATGAACTCTGACTCCAACTAACATTTTTTTTTTTTTAATATTTTCGTTTTAATATCCTCGTCTAATTGAAAAATTTTATAATTGAATGGTTTCTTTTCATTAATTTTTAAATATTTTTTTCGATTTTTTAAAATTAAATATTCAGAATAGGACTGATTTTCCTGTTGGCTATTTCCTTCTTTCGCTGAATAATTTTTCAATTGATTTTTAATATTTTCATACAGAAAACTCAAATTTAAAAAAAAAAAGAAAATTTAATGTTTAATATCATCTAAGTACTTAAGAAAAACATTTTAAAGGTAAATTTTACTATTTACATAAAATTACTTGCCAACTTCTTTATTTTCTTAATATACTGTTACGAATGTTCTTATTATTCTAATTACATTATTATCAAAATTACACGTTTAGAAATTCTTGTAATCAAGATTTAATACAGAAGAATGATTTTTCAAAATTATTTTTACTTTTTTTTCTTTTATAAAAGTAATATTTGACAAGCTTTTTTTTATTTTTCTTTTATAGGCACTGTGAAGAAGTGTATAAATAATTTACTCTTGAAGTATTATCAAGTCAGACCTGTTAATAGATTCCCCGGGGATCCTCTTAAAAGATTAGAAACAATCAGCCAAAGAAACAATCTAATTGACACCTGCAGTCAACTACAATTACAAAATAGTTGATAAGTTGTATCCTGTAAAGAAAGGAAGAGCTAAACATCATTTTATCATTTCGCAGCTTTCTATAACTTCACTTGTTGTTTTTGTCATAGGCTCATATCTTCTTATTCAATAAAAATAATATATATATATATATATTCNAATATGGTTTATCGGATCATCAGCAATACAGTTTCTGTGTATTAATGAAAGGTAAATATTAATTATTTAAATATATTAAATTTTTGAATTAGTCCTCTTTGGATGCTTCTGAATCCGCCACAGGATCATTTCAATTTTGTCTTTTCTATGGACAAAATATTAAGATTGACGCCACATTACTGCCTACATTTTATTCTTAATGTAGCTTCTATTGACGGAGCCTCGTGTCAAAAACGAAAAAACTCCTTAAATTTAATTTAATTTAATTAACCTTAAGCCTTTATCCCGAGTTAACTCGGGCAGGTTACATAGCGTTACAAAACAAACCGTCGTTTGGACCCTCCAAAAATTTTTTTTTATTTTTGGATGTTTTTTGTCTCCAAATTTTTTTCAAAAATTTTTTTTCCGCGCGAAAAAATTTTATCGCGATTTTAATCTACCTTTAATGACGCACGATTAACGCTTAATTGTTTTTTAATGAGAATTTTTATCAAATTTCATTCATCGTTCTAAAGTTCTAGTGTATGGATTTTACTTCGGTAAAGTTATTTAAAGCTAGTTTCTGATGTCAAAAACGACTCCAATAGTTTTTTAATTTTTTTAATTAATATATTTTATTATATATACGTTTAATTAAGTCGGGGGGGTCGGAAATTGCAATAAAAAACGTAATTTTTGAAAAATGTTTAGAAATATACAGCCAGCTAGTATTCACCCTACTTTAAACCCTTCTCCTGAGACTTTTATGCGAATGTCCCGCGAAAGACGATACCAGCTGTTCTCAAGATCATCCAGTTGTAAACACAATTACTCATTGGTGACAGATTTCGCGGAAAGGCGAGACAATGGAAGTTAAACTTTGAAGCTTTCTCTTCAAAATTAATTCATTTCTTTCGGTTTTTTTTCAGTTTTAAGTATTTTTTATGTTTAATTACATTAAAATTAAAAATTGGTGGGTACCAAGGGAGTTAAATAAAAAATTAATTTTCTCAATCCTGTACTTTACAATTAGTAAAAGGAATTTTTTTAAATAAAATTTCCTATCTGTACTTCTTTTTGCTTAAAAATAATAAATATAGATTCTAAAACTTTGCATGTTATGAGATCATTGACATCCTCGATACAAACATTTTCATAATTGAAGAAAAATATGCATTTAAAATGTACGCTCCGGGACAATTATTTCCTAATATTGACCAAAGGAATCATCACTTTAATTCAAAACTATCTTGATTATTTTAGAATGTCTAATCACTTGTTTATGTCTTACTTATAAAAATCTTCTGAAAAATATATTATAAATATTTAAGTATTGAAAAATATTAAAATAATTACAAGGAAAAATTTAAATTCTTTATAGAAAATTGCTCACAAAAACTATTAAAAATATTTGATTTAAACAAAACTTATTTAGCGAATCTTCAAGAGATGGCGCCATGAATCGCATTATTGTTAATGCAGCAGTCGAGGAATAACAAATGAGAAACAAAGTTCGGAAATACGATTCTTCGTGAAAGTTTTGAATTTAATGAAGTAAAATTTATTAGAAACAAGTAATGTGGCGCCAGATATTTATCTGATTAATAAAGGAAGTACGTTCACCTGATGCCATAAATGAAAGTTTATTGCCAATTAAACAATACCATTCATTATGAACTCTGACTCCAACTAACATTTTTTTTTTTTTAATATTTTCGTTTTAATATCCTCGTCTAATTGAAAAATTTTATAATTGAATGGTTTCTTTTCATTAATTTTTAAATATTTTTTTCGATTTTTTAAAATTAAATATTCAGAATAGGACTGATTTTCCTGTTGGCTATTTCCTTCTTTCGCTGAATAATTTTTCAATTGATTTTTAATATTTTCATACAGAAAACTCAAATTTAAAAAAAAAAAGAAAATTTAATGTTTAATATCATCTAAGTACTTAAGAAAAACATTTTAAAGGTAAATTTTACTATTTACATAAAATTACTTGCCAACTTCTTTATTTTCTTAATATACTGTTACGAATGTTCTTATTATTCTAATTACATTATTATCAAAATTACACGTTTAGAAATTCTTGTAATCAAGATTTAATACAGAAGAATGATTTTTCAAAATTATTTTTACTTTTTTTTCTTTTATAAAAGTAATATTTGACAAGCTTTTTTTTATTTTTCTTTTATAGGCACTGTGAAGAAGTGTATAAATAATTTACTCTTGAAGTATTATCAAGTCAGACCTGTTAATAGATTCCCCGGGGATCCTCTTAAAAGATTAGAAACAATCAGCCAAAGAAACAATCTAATTGACACCTGCAGTCAACTACAATTACAAAATAGTTGATAAGTTGTATCCTGTAAAGAAAGGAAGAGCTAAACATCATTTTATCATTTCGCAGCTTTCTATAACTTCACTTGTTGTTTTTGTCATAGGCTCATATCTTCTTATTCAATAAAAATAATATATATATATATATATTCNTTATCTGATTAATAAAGGAAGTACGTTCACCTGATGCCATAAATGAAAGTTTATTGCCAATTAAACAATACCATTCATTATGAACTCTGACTCCAACTAACATTTTTTTTTTTTTAATATTTTCGTTTTAATATCCTCGTCTAATTGAAAAATTTTATAATTGAATGGTTTCTTTTCATTAATTTTTAAATATTTTTTTCGATTTTTTAAAATTAAATATTCAGAATAGGACTGATTTTCCTGTTGGCTATTTCCTTCTTTCGCTGAATAATTTTTCAATTGATTTTTAATATTTTCATACAGAAAACTCAAATTTAAAAAAAAAAAGAAAATTTAATGTTTAATATCATCTAAGTACTTAAGAAAAACATTTTAAAGGTAAATTTTACTATTTACATAAAATTACTTGCCAACTTCTTTATTTTCTTAATATACTGTTACGAATGTTCTTATTATTCTAATTACATTATTATCAAAATTACACGTTTAGAAATTCTTGTAATCAAGATTTAATACAGAAGAATGATTTTTCAAAATTATTTTTACTTTTTTTTCTTTTATAAAAGTAATATTTGACAAGCTTTTTTTTATTTTTCTTTTATAGGCACTGTGAAGAAGTGTATAAATAATTTACTCTTGAAGTATTATCAAGTCAGACCTGTTAATAGATTCCCCGGGGATCCTCTTAAAAGATTAGAAACAATCAGCCAAAGAAACAATCTAATTGACACCTGCAGTCAACTACAATTACAAAATAGTTGATAAGTTGTATCCTGTAAAGAAAGGAAGAGCTAAACATCATTTTATCATTTCGCAGCTTTCTATAACTTCACTTGTTGTTTTTGTCATAGGCTCATATCTTCTTATTCAATAAAAATAATATATATATATATATAAAAGTTATATTTTTGATAGATATTGAATTTTTATTATTTTGTAAAATTTAATACATAAAATTTGCATAATTAAATAAAATTAATACATAAAAATGTATACAGATTTATTCTTTCTGGTACGAATTTTATTTTTTTAAAAATTGTAATGTAATATTTCTTAAAATTAGAATAAAAAATGATTATGATCGCTTTGGTTATGCACGTGATCTCCAGCAGATGACGGTAAAAATTTAATGCTTTTTCTATGGAAAAAGACTTTTCTAAAAGTTGTCGAAAACGAAAATAGATAGAATAAAACGGTTTTCTACGGTAGAATCCTAATTAATTCTTCTATTAATGTACGGTTCAGAATTTACAAAATCAAATACGTTTATTTTCTACGAATTTTTAAAGTCGTAGAAAATTTATAGAAAATTAACAAATTCGATTTCGTAAATTCTGAACCGTACATTAATAGAAGAATTAATTAGGATTCTAATGCAAAAAACTATTCGGTTCTATCTATTTTCGTTTTCCAGAAAATTTGGAAAACGATTTTCCCATAGATAAACATTAAATTTCTACCGCCATCTGTTAAAGATCACGTGCATAACCAAAGAGCCTTAATTTCGGAATTATACTGATTAATTATTCTCTTATATATCTGTAATATAATATTGTATTTCTTGCAATATATTAGAATAGTTTTTCTATAGTTTTTCTATGAAAATTCTTCTAATAATAATTAAATTAATTAATTATATTCTTTTCATAGAAAGTTATTCTGTATTCAAAGATCTTGCCGTCATAAAATTTCTATAACTGAAACATTTTTAATATTGAGTAGAAGTTATCTTTATTTAAGGTGCGGTCTTTCCTGTTAGATAAAGAATATATGAGATTTTCAACACGTCTGCTCTCGTTATATTTTGCTTTAAAATATATATAAAGTACTAAAAACGGTTTTAAAATTCCAGAAAAATTATTGAATAGAAGCAATAACCGAAATTCAATTTTAAAATTTCATTTAAAAAAATTCTTTATAAAATTTTCTCACTAATTTAATATCGTTTTATCGATTAATTATATTACACATTTAACTAACATTTTTTTAAAAATTCATTTTAGTTTTATTTAACAATAATTAATATAATGCGATTAAAATGAATGGAAAAATTTCATTAATTCCAATTAATTCGTTCAATAAAATAATAAATTTTTACAAATTAAAAGTAGACTTGACAGAAAATTGAATAATTTAATTTTTCACCTGATGCATATTTATTCAAGTATGAATAAATTCACTTTAAAAATCAATAAAGACATTTTTTTAAGATTGATTGAGCTATATGTAATATATATATCAATGAACCTTTATAAAATGTATATTAAGTCTATATCCCAGTTGATTATGTCTCCCGAAATACTTCTAAATTAAATTATTTAGCTTATTTAAATATATTTTTCAATAAATATTTTTTTAAAAAATGAATTAAAATCTATCTTAGTATATATATATATATATATATTTACTTTTTTAGAAAATAATTCAGAATAAAAGCATCTTCAGTACATGTAATTAACTTAAATCTACGATAATGTTTTTCTTTCGTGGACTAAATGACGCCTAGGAAGGAAAAACGGAGGTTAAAAATTTATTCTGTTTATTGGCTCTGCATCTTCCTTTGGTTAATCAATCTAGTGATTTGAATTGAGAATTGTAGGCGCCATTTATATCTTCATTCATCCAAAATAAATAAGTTTAACTTATTGTTATATCGAGCTACGAAGAACTATCAAATTCGACGAGCAAAAATTATAAATGCGGACACTTCTATATGCAAATTTTAATATAAAAAATATACTTGGTACAAATTTAAATTTAATATAAAAAATAGGAAAGAAAAAGATGTTAACGTACTTGGTTTTTTTTATTTTAATGCAATTAGAGATTAACTTAATTAAACTTGGGTCCACGTAAAGCAAGAAGACCCTAAACTCTATTCAAAACTGAAACTTGATGGAGTGAAGTTTTGTCACTTAATGAGCAAACGTAACTTAAATTATTTAATTTAATTTAAGAGAGAAATTGAATGGAAACTGCTCAGATTTGATAATTTAATAATACGAAGGAGCAAACATATTAATGAACGAATGATTTAATCAAAATTACATTGGTTAGCTTTAAAATAGGGCTTAATTATGTTTAAGTGCTCTTTAAGTGTTAGTTCTATAAGAACAAATCTATTGTATACAAAATATCGGTTATTTTGTTATAAAATAGAATCAAAATGCATTTGAATTATATTCATATTTATTATTTTTTGATTTTTTTTATTTATAATGTAAACTTTTGAAAAAGTATGAATAAAATATTAAATTATTATCGAAAAGTTACTTAGCTTTTACATGGCTAATTCGATTTTGGAATATTTTTTTCCCTCTATTTAAAAGGGGAAAAAAATAAATATATATATATTTATGTATAGGCCTATACACATTACATGATGAAAACTAGTGAATATTTAATTTTGTTAATAGCTAATTTTTCGTGAGTACTTTAATAATTTATAATTATCAGTAGGCCTACTAATAAAAATATGAACTATTTTTAGAAAGTTGAGTTTCTAATTTATGAGCGGTTGCTTAACTCGGAGATTAAAGTTTAATCCTTATAATCTTTGAACATTAAATTATTCAGGACTCGCATTATATTTAAGTGGGTAACGCTGGATGTATTACGTTTATTAGGTTAAACTTTAGTGTTGTTTTAATTAATTATTGATAGTGGTTAGTATTATGTCTCTATAATCTATGCTTTTCTATATATTGTATAAAATTCCTGTTGAAAAAAAGGATATATGAAGTTTATTCTTTATTCAATGCGTGCGAAATTAATTTATAACTTTGAATTTTCTCCATAATTTTACTTCTGAAAAAAATATTACGTGCTACACAATAGATTTCCTTTACTAGATAAGCTTATCGTAGTATGAAAAATCATTTTGTTTCTGATAAAAGTTCTATCTTAAGGAAGCCAACACTGATAGAGATTGGATCATTTATTCTTCACTCTTACTCTAGTTACTCCCTATAATTTTTCCACACAAAAAAAAAAGATATATGCTTTTATATGTTGAGAATAGACGATAGTAAATTAACTTATATTTACATAATTGTGTTATTCTAATTTTAAAATTTATTTAAAACTTTATCACTGTTTAAAACCTTTAACAAGCAACAAATATTTTAATAAATCGAATAAATAATAAAATATTTATTTAATCTTTAATATATTTTGAAGCAAATATTTTCATTATGTTTTATAATAATTTCTAAAATAGTTTTTAATCTAATTAAATTGTTAAAATTATATTTCTAAATTTATTAATGTCTTTTAATATATTATTTAGTATTTAATTTCTTATTGATACTAATAATGTTTGCTACTTTCATCTATATCAATGCAATTCTTATTTTATTATGAAATTTTGTATTTTTTATAATAAATTTTAATGAAATTCAACTTCAGAAAAATTAATTTTATCCATATCAAACAATTTTAATATTGGCTTTTCATTTTATTGATATTGACTGATTAATATAAAGCTAAGTAATGCGTCAAGTTTAATATATAAATTTCGAACATTATAAACTTAGATTTTGGAAGATTATGAAATTAAATATTATAATAATAATAATAATATATAAATCACTCATATTTTCGAGTATTTATATGTTATACTGCCAGCATTTTTATCAAGTTTTTCTCTTTTAAATTAACTTTGTTTATACATAAAAATACGATTATCCCTCATTATATTAATAAAATTTAAATTTTTATGTAATTTATAAAACATTTTATATATATATATATAATAAATATACAAACATAACAGAGAACGTAATTTTTCATTTAATGAAGCTTTCCTGTACATCCTCATAGAGGGTTTCGAACTCACTGATGTACTTTATCATCAGTGATTTGGAAATTATTAATTACAAATATTTCGATCAAAATTCTCTTACAGGAAATACATGGAAAAAATAGGAAACACATAATCTTATACAAGATAAAAAATAAAAAATCTCTTTACAGTGTATTTTTCCTTCTCAGAGCTTTCTAACAATTATAAATTACAATATTTAAAGATCGAAGACAAAAAATTGTAAATACACATAAAGTTTCTGTTTTCGTTTCAAATATCATCAAGAAGAGAAGAGAAATTTATTAAAAGTTTTTTTTTTTTTTTTTACTATTCTTTCAAAATCTAAATATATATTATATTTATATTTATTTATAGGTATATGAATGCATATATGTATTATATTTTGAAGGCCTAAATTGTGAAGCGTAACAATCTACAATAGTTCAAAAATAAATTTAGACACGAGGAAAATTATAGGTAAGGATTAGGCAGTGCTGTCCATATAATGTCCATGCGTTAGTTTAAAAGGCTCTCGTTCTAAAATCGCAACTTGTCGGATATTAATGTATCAATTTATAAATTCCAGTATTATAAAATAGAACCTTTATTAAACCAGCGCATGGAACCGGTTGGATCAGCTCTTCTCGATAATTGTTTACACAAATTGCAAATTTTTCTATAGCTCTAAGGCTTCTTTGTATTTTTGGAAAAAATAGGGATGTTTTTAACGAGATTTCTGTGCTGATATTTATCTTTTAAGAATTTAAAACTTTCTTAACACACACTGAATAAGAATATGAAGAAAGAAGTAACATAAACTACAAATCTAAAAGTTTCTTAGATTTTTTTCCTTCTCAGTATTGTTCAAAAATGAGGTTCTGGATATTTTTGTAATTTTTCGTCCAAGTGATGAGTGATTTCGTTTCTTCATGTTTAATTCTATACTGCTACATCTGCGATGGGTCTGGTAGTACTAAGGCCATGCTTCCCGTGTTGGGAAGTTTGTGAGAGATACCTGACACAGTACTTGTCTTTGGTAAGATGATACACATATATAAACACGTAAGCACATAAAGGTAGAAATATACCATCGTTGAGGCTTCCTAACTACACACTTGGCACTGTGGTGACACACCTCGATACCAATTGGGGTGGCATCTTTAGCACCTGCTGACTTTCAAGCTGGGGCTTTTCATCGCCATGTTTAGAGATGAATAGTGACGAATAACGAATCGCTCGCTTTCTGTTTAAATTAATGTAGAAGAACCAATCACAACATGGTATTGAATACTGACATAGAATTCGAAATGTTTTCGTCCTAAATAAAATAGAGTATTATTATTATCGTCTTTCGTTCTACGATTGCACTTGTATAAAGGAAATTAAATTTCAAATCTTACTTTTGCGCACGAATCGAGAAATTCGTCCATGGATACAACGCCGTCTTTGTTCAAATCAAGTTTCTATGAAAATATACCATTAAATTACAAAGAAATTATAAACTTTGTATTATCTTCACTGATTTTAATTAAATACAAAAACATAATTTCTACAAATAAGAATTCAAAATGTTCTTTCTTTTATCATTTTAAATGGTTTTAAAATATAATTTTGATTATAATTGAGCAAAAATATATTTACAAATAATTTCCCTTTATTGATTTGGAATACTATTTAAAAATCTAGAGAAATTTCAAAATTATTATATAGATATTAACTTCAGTTTAATCCATTTACTGTAAGTTCTATAAAAGATGATGACTATAACTTCTATTCCTGTGCTGAATCTACTTCTTTATCTTTTACTTTTTTGAAGATAAAAACAAAAATATTGATCTTTCAGATAATAATTTGATATTTTATTACCTGGAAAACTCTTTCTACGTGATCTTTTGTTGTCGTATCTTCAACCATCGGTTCTACGGATTTCCCCATTAGGTCATAGATAGCATTGATGATCCTAGTCATTTCATCTTTTGTAATGTATCCATCTCCATTAATATCGTACAAACTGAAAGCCCAACGAAGTTTTTCTTGAAGAGAACCTCTCGCTAATACTGATAAACCAATCACAAAATCCTGTTCAATAGAAAATTCTTTTTTTGAAATTTTATACTCAAAAATATATTTCTGAAAACAAGAATTTGATCCTTTTTTTTAAATAAGAAATTCATAGTAATACGTACTGTAAAAGTTATTGCTCCAGTATGTTCCTGGTCGAACGTGTTAAACACATAATGAGCATATTGACTGGTTTCCGCACCTCTAGGAAAGAATTGTGCATATATACCTTTAAATTTCTCTTCTTTCACCATACCAGAAGGACATTCCTGCATTTAAATTAATTGTGAAGCACAATTCAGTTTAAAATGTAACATCAAAACTATATATTATCGTTAATTCAATTTACCTGTTTGAATCCTCGATACATCAACTGCAGTTCTCTTTTGTTGAATTTAGTTAACTGGCATAATGTATCGATAGCTTCTGGCCTAAATCGTGTGTGATCCGTATCTAAATCATCAAATTCGTTTTCTGAAAATAAATTTTACATTTTAAACATATTTCTGATTGGATAAAATTACTATTACTACAAAAAACTCGAAAACTCGCAAATTATAATAATTATAAACATATAAACTCATAAATGACGTCAGAGTATAAACATTTTAATTAATCAATCTCATTTAACTGCAAAAAATATTACGAAAATTATAGATTTAACCTGTCGAATGAGATATTTATTTTTTATACATTATATAATAAAATAGGCTATATTATATAACGTTGTTACATAATAATATTTAGTATGTAATAAGTTTATCTTTCTAAACGAAATAAATTAAGAAATAAATAAATAAATACACTATAAATATAAATTATTTAAATACTATTTCGTTTTTAATATAACTTGCTATTTTATTATAAAAAAAAAGACTGATTTTTACTCCCCCTTGTAAATCCTAAGTAAAATTTCAAAATAAATAAATAAATAATCTGCGATCAATAAATATCTACTTAAAAAATTTAATTTTTAAAGGGGTGAAAGAAATTTTATCGATGGCTTCGTTCTTATTAACGATTTTTTTTTATTTTAATGAAAAAAATGCATTCTTCTAAACTCAATATTCTTTATCTCCAACTATGTCAAGTATTCGAAGAAGTAAAAACTTGTTTAATCATCCCTAACAATCTAGATCATTGAAATTTCTATATAAAATTGATTATCGGTGTAATTTAGAAAAATATTCATAATTATATATTATTAAACTATTTTAAAAAGTAAATTATTTAATAATATTTTTTTAAAATCATTAAAATTTCCCAAAATAATTATTTATTTATTTATTAAGTTCGCCTACGTCTAAACTATTAATAAATTATCTAAATTAATTACATTTTATTGTACTTATATCGGTAAAAAATAGAAGTTTTATTAATAAATGAATATATTTATTAACACTATTAAGATTTTCTCTTTTAGAAATTAAAAAAATGTTGGAAAAAGTGCGAAATAAATTCTTATTTTTATTGTATTTTTATTTATGGATATAACACAATAAAAAGTGAATTTTATTAAATAAATTGAAAATATCAGCCGGTTTTTTTTATTAAAATCATAACTTAAACAATAATAGAAATATACGTGAATTAGTTATTATTAAAAGCAATCGATATTGTAGAAGATGAATTGCGGAAGAACCGAGAATTTGTTTTTTCTGTTACTCGTTGCTTATCCTACTGACAAATGCATCGATTTTATGTCTTGTAACAGGATCAACATCCTGCAAACATCTTCAATATTTTATCAATAAGCTATAAAATATATATTTTCTGTTATCTTATTTTTTTTTGTTATAATTAAAAGAATAATTCAATATTCTTGTAACAATAACCACATAAGAATTATATTAAATTTCAGTTTATAAATTTTCGAATATAAAATAAAATTTCTTTACGACGAATTAATGGTTAAATATACCATATTTCATTAATGTTTTCATTCTAATGTTTAATTTCCCTTTGTTCTATAAGTATATTTAACGCACACCACATACGTGAAATGTATATTTTATATATAAAGTTGCTTATAACTGTGTTAAATTTATAAGATAAAAACGAATTCATTTTTACTGAATATTATATTTTATTATTTACTTTCTATCAGACTTTTGGAATATTGAATATACTCTTATTAACTGAATTCAGTTTACATAGAAGAATGACTTAATTGACTTAATTGTATTGAAAGTAAAGCTGCAAACAAGTAGAAAACAAGCCCAATAATCAATTGAATTGGTCATGGACACCGTCATCTGATTGCACTTTTTGATTCTTTAGGGAATTAGTCAGATGGTCCTCACAAATCAAGCTATTTCTTTAGAAATAAATACAAAAACAAGGGAACAAAAAACGACAAACATATGTTTGAAACGTCTAATTCAATTACGTTAAGAAGTTCAAACATCAAAAGATATTAATCGCATTTGAATATAAATACATTCAGTATAAGACTTTCAAAATATTTATATCAGTGTAACTATAGCAATATAAACCTAATTATTTATTAATAACGAAGTTTATACATTAAATCGAAATTTTAAATATTTATTTAAAACTTATATAATATTTCTGTAATATAATCTCGTATTAAGTTAGGACGTAACATAATTAATTTCTACTATTAAACTTCATTAAGAAAAATAATTTGGAGATTATAAAATTAAAATAAATAAATTGTATATAATCAAAGTCACATTCTGACGATGATTTCGAGTGTTTTATTTCTTCAATAACTTAAATAATTGAATATTTTTAACTAGATTTGAACTTTTATAGGTAGATTTTACATGATTATTTTTTATAGAATATTATAGACAGTATTATTTAAATAGTGTATTCATAATTATAAAATACTGATATTATCTGATAAAAGCATTCCAAGGACATCAACAACTCAGGCGAAGATTGCAAGTCCATGTCTTTAATAATAAATTATATTTTTTGTAAATATTCCATATAGTTAATGGAATTCCGTGTAAGGAAAAATAGGTTAGCGAAACTTTACGATAATGATATCATGATCCACAGTCATGTGTCAATACTTTCCTTCATCGACTTCATTGCTTTACCTTTCCATCATTTTTACTGCCCTAAAATTATATACATTAAACATAGAAATTATATATAACTTCTCATCCATGTTTATGTAATGCATGGATTTTTTTTCCTTGCTTTCCTCTCTTACTTCGTTTACATATTTCGACACAGGAAAGAATTAATTTTGATAAAAATTATCTTCTGTAAAGGTCACATCTATTATAATATTTTATATTTACAATCATTTTAAATATTTCTTTAACCCCTCTCTTATCCTGATTACTTTTATAAAAATTCTGCACGTATTTTGATGTATCTTTACGTATTTACTTATAATCTATCCAAACGTGGAGATTTTATCTATCCATCTGACAATTTGGATAGTTTGTGTTGGATTTAAATCTTAATATTAATGCCCGGAGCGTGTTTCGTCAAGCGAACTTAGCAATACATGTCAAGAACTGCCTTGTAGAGCAATAAGCGTCTTAAGAAGATTAGAACACAGATCACCTGTATTGGGTAATAGAGGAATTAGTTTGAAGTATAGTGTTCACTTTCCCGAACCTAAGCAGTGCAGTGCACTGAAGTAAAGTCACGTTTCCTTCACAGGTAATTTGGTGACATCAGCGTATTTCTCGATACGTCAAGATAAAGTCTTTGTAGTCGAAGAACAAGCATCGTAGTATCTAGTTTAGATTATCGGCCATCTTTACTTGTCTAAAAAATGTTCCAGAAAAATCTTATTAACTTATGGACACTTTTTTTTAATAAAATTATTTTCAAATGATACTGTCAAAGCCAGCTTTCTCGGTAAACAACTTCGTGATTTACTTAATACTGATATATCATCCACTTACCATGTTATTTAAATGGCAATTTTGTCCAGCAAAATTTTCAAAAATTATCTTTTCGAGTGGATTTTAAAAGCTTCTTAACTTTATTTTTATGTAGAAAAATTCCTAAGTTAATTTTTTAAAGGATAATATAATCTTAAAGATTTATTTATATAACTATTAGTTATGTAAAAAGAATGCAGTACTTTTTATGTTTCAACATTATATGAAAAATTTTTGAAATGGAGAATTTAAAGTGTTAAAAATGATTTCAAATTTATTTACAATTCAAAATTATCTTAATGGTTAAAAATAACTTTGAATTTCATTTACTTTCTTCCTCGACAAACTTTAATTGTTTTCGTTAGTAGAGTTATTGATGTTACAATCAAGTTTCTATGATTTATATCCCTTCTGATGCCACAAAAAGCATAGTTTCAATTGCTTTATTCATCTCTATTTCTGAATTTATACAAGAGTTTAAATGTTTCTTCTGTTCTTATTTTTCGAACTTTTTATTTTGCTACAAAAACAAGAATGTTTTTGTTTCTGTTTATGTAAGATTTATATACAAAGTCAAATGGTGAGGGACAGAATCCGACATATCCGGGAAGGAACACCTATGAAAAATTTCCGAGGATTTGCTTGCACGGATTCGATCCCGAGTCCCCAGACCCCGGCTATATAGTCTTTAAAAAACTTTTGGCTCCAGTTTCAGAAACAGGGTATTCTGTATGCTTAGATGTTAATTTCTTCAGCTATTCTCTACAAAGTTTTGAGCTTCTGACTTTGTAAATATAAATGTTACAAGACTAGTTTTATTTATCTTAAGTAGGCTACTGTTATAAATACTGTTATAACCTTTCTAATATAATCAGACAATTGTAAAAACAGACTGAACACTTTTCAATCAGGTAAAGGTGTAATGATGGTAAATAACTATGAATAGTAATTATTAGTTAATTGTTTATTGGAATCTTTCTCTTTTCTACAATAAAGTATATAAGTATGTTATAATACTTTTCTTTTGTATAAAAATATAGGCTAATTTGTGTTGATTTAACTCTCAGAAAAGCATACATGATAATAAAAATGTTTTATTTGATATTATATGCAGTTTATCAATCAACACTTCACAATTAAGAAATATGTTCATTCTAAAAGTTTGGATGTAAATGTTCGGCATATCGGAGAATTATACACAAAATTTATACATATTTTATAGACAATGTTACCTAACCCATGATTTATAAAGAAAAAAAAACTTGTTCAGCAATAATAAATGTTATACTGTAATTCTATGGAAACAATTAATATTATTTAAATATTTTGCGCACTTTAAAACTTCATAAATTCAATTTTACTTTGAAAAAATTGAATAAAATTAATATGCAAAATTTTAAAAACATTTTTAAAAAAGAAAATACAGGGAATAAAATTTCCGTTTCTCTCTAAAGAAATGCTCCAAGCTATGACATTTACAGCTTAGAAGAGATTCGAGATGAATATAGGAGGACGTTTACTGTATTTTCTAAGATAAGAAGTCTTTTAACGCGGAAACAGATAACCTTAGACTGCTCTATTATTATATCAATAAGTTTAAAACGTACTTTAATTTGTTTACGAAAACTTTGATAAATTATATTTAACATAATCATAAAAATAGTTTACTTAAGTTATCAAAATACGATACTTGACACGTGAGAAATTGATATTTAATTTGGATTTCTTTAAGTAAATATGAGACCTATTCATATTTTATTCCAAAAAAATTTAATTAATTACATCTCGACGAAGATTCGATTCCTTTTGCAAAGTAAAAAAAATCGAAAATAAATAATTTCAGACAATGATGTTCATGTTATTCTCGAGTTCATTAACTCTGAAATAATGTAAACTATTAATTAGAAACGGAAATAATGCTTGGTTTACTAAATATTTCAAAAAGTTTTCTAGATTATTATGTTTATGCGTGTTGTTGATGAGGTTATTTCAGTTTTATATGCAAATTTGCGTAGTTTTGTATCAACCACTTGAAACTTAACTCTAGCAATTAAGGAAATCATCGAAGCTTGTAACGATGACATGCATATTCAAAAGATTCTGTTTGCCATAAACAAGCTATACTTTTTTTATTTCAATATTTATATTTATTTTTCTAACAAGATGATGATTAAGTAATTGATCATTAGTCGTAAGTTTGTTTTGGCAGAAATTTTTATATTAAAACTTCAGCATTTTTTATTATAAAATAGTGGAATAAAAAAAAAAGAAAATGGTAAATTACAGTAGTAGAAAAGTTTACTTAAGTATTCAAAAAGCTAAATATTTTTTAAATTAATTTCATATCAGTATATGCATATATAGAAAAATTTTACATTTTTTTTTTAACTATGTAAATTGTTGATTAACTATGTATAAATAAATATATTTAAAAATTATTATAAGCAGAGTATAAGTCCAGTTCCGAAATTAAACTTTCCCAATTTTCATGTTAAAAAAATAGAAATAACTAGCAATTATTTATTGTAATATCATCACAATATTCTTAATTTTTTAGTTGTGTCTTTCCCCTGTACAACATACTTTTCCTGTTAGCAATAGGGTCGTGCCAATCATCTATCTAACTCCAATCAAGGGAAAATTTTTTTAAAATTGAAATAACGTGACTTCCGATGCAAACCGGTAGTTCGTATTTATTTACTCCTGGCTCCTTACCCTAAATTTTCCATATCTAACTTCGCCCTTTATCTATCTAAAACCGTTCTCGAGATTAAGTAAGGATAGACATACAGACAAACGAACGGACTACAATGGAAATTTATAGGTCTACAATTTTTTTCAAATTGAAGTCCAATATGTTTATTTATAAATACACAGTCTAAGAAACTTTAAAAACTTGAATTTATGTGTCTATAAATCACTTTTCAAGTTACAACTTTTATTTTTGTATCCATATTTTTAAATAATAAAAGCGAGTTTAAGTCTCTAATATTGGAAAGTCGAATCTCTTTTAGCGAATTGAGTCTTATTGTGAATATAAGGCCTCCCCTAGCGATTTTGATGGAATAACAAGGCCATCTGCTCATCTCTGACGATCGCTCCATGTAATCAACGTAGAGATTTTCATTAATTATATATTTTTTTCCCTCTCTCTCTCTTTTGCAAAGTATGCAAAGAATTTGGAGAAAGAACGATGATCCGGTTATTTGTTAACTTTTTAATTCTGGAAGAAGTCGACGTTCTTAAAACACAATCAAGTTAAATGCATTCATAAAATGAAAAACTTAATAAAAAATTATCTTGTAAATTTACAAATTTAAAAATTCCATGTTTAAACTTTTAACAAACTACACTTTCTTAGTTAAGAAAATTTTCATTTTAAAGCAATAAAATGGAGAATCTTACGTAAAGTTAACTACTACTGTTATAATTCTGTTAATTAAAATAAATTTTTAAAATTTGCAATTATTTACATTTAATTAATTAATGTATTGTAAATTTACTAATTTATCTCTTAACAACATTAAGAGATACCAGCTTAAATTCTTTAAAAAATTAAAGTACAGTAAGCCCTCCATTTAACGAATTAATAGAGGAAGAGTTCGTTAAATCGAATTTATTTTTAAAATATATAATAATAATAACGAACTTATAATGTACGAGATGTATAAAAATTATAAATAAAATATTACTATAATGTACAGTACATTGTATAGTTTATACTCATTGCCTCATTAACTCGCTTGTTCTATTAGCGAATTAAAAACAATCTAAATTAAATAGAGGTCCATTAAATCGAGGGCCTACTATATTAATAATTAACGATTGCGTAAAATTATTCTAAATTACTTTTGTATAAATATATTTTGATTTAGAAACGTCTTTAATTTCTTCATTTTGTTATATAAATACTTAATTACGTTACTTAATTTATTTATTATTTATATTATTGATAATATCAAATAAAAAAAAGATATAATTAAAGCAAATTTAATTAATTTTTAATGAAATACATTTAGTTTTATTTATATATAAAATTCCAAATCATTTTTCCTAAATACAAAGTTACTCTTTATGCAAAAGGAAAAAATGTAAAAGATTCTTTATGAAAAAGTCCATATTAAACTATACATAAGCTTTACATTCTTATTGGAAAACTTTCTAGTCTGCTTGCTTCTTAAATTATATAAAATAGGATTTCCTAACAGCAAAAAAGAAGGAATTATATGAGGCTACGTAAATAAGATTTTCGATTCAAAATAACCGTCATCTCGTTTCATTCTTTTAAACAGCAATCAACATTAATATATCTAACAGCATATTTATCCTTATTTTCTAATATTTTATCTACATCAAAAATTTAAATATAAAATCCATTAAAAGCACTGAATATCCTTGACAGAATAACGCATTAGCTAACATTCAGATGGAATTAAAATAACAGTTCTAGCAGTTACAACGATCAGTTGTAGTAGTTCTAGATTGGATGTTCGTCAGCTCTGAGCTTAATTATGTTTAATTAATTGATACATACTTAACAACTGCATTACTTTCCAGATTTACTTCGGTAATATCAGATTAAAACTATTACAGAAATTATAAATGTCATTGAAATTCTATTATATTACATTTTGTTTTTAATTAAAAAAAAATATACGATTTATCATCTCTTTATATTTAAATTATTTTAATTAATATTTAATTTTCTAAGATTAATTTATATTGAATTTCTATATATAAATAGATAAAAATTATGATATATATTGAAAGAGAATTAACATCTAATGTATCTTCCGCATTAAGCAATTCGGTTGTATGTAGTAAGCAAGGAGGAGCAATGAAAAATTCTAAATAGAAGGTAATCATAGTTGTTAAAAAATATATATATACATATATATATTTGACATAACAACGGATTAATTAAAGTATGCATGAGAATGTATAAAATATTAGCCTAACATAGACTTAATTAAAATTGTTTAAACGATTTAAACTCCCTAAAGAATTCGTAATCTATTGCGATTTGAAGGAAGTGAATAATTAATTTTAGCTTAGAGATAATAGTATCGGATAATTAATACTATTTTTAATGATATTTCATATATTTTAAGAAACATAGAGATGGTATTAATCAAGAGAAAAATCTTTTAAAACTATATAAATTGATAATGATTACGCCTACTAACATTAAAACAAGATATTGTGCAGGATTTCTAGAATTAAAAATATTATACATTACATACACAAGTTGTAGAATAAATAAACTTTTATTCTAGAATTTTCAATTTTAGATTGAAAAATCTTTTTTCTAACTTTATTACTTCAATTTTATCTCATTCTAAAACTCTTGTTTTCCTTCGAGAGTGTTTTTTTAGATCTCTCATTTCTTCCTACAAATCACTATTTCTAGTTTATTGTCATTCTAGAAAAAAAAAAAATCTTTTAACTACAATTCCACATCCTCTTATTTAAGTCGGGAATCACTTGTCTGAAATTTAGTCTTTTTCAAAATAGAAAACTTTGGTAGACTATAAGCTTGTTTCGTGGATCTCTTTTAATTAATTAAATCCTGAAACAGAAATCACTCTTTACACTTGAATACTTTCTATTCTTCAAAGAAAACACGATACTTTTAATCTCTCATCCGTATAAACAATCGGAAAGTATATATATATATATAGTTCTCCCCATGTAATCAACGTAGAGATTTTCATTAATTATATATTTTTTTCCCTCTCTCTCTCTTTTGCAAAGTATGCAAAGAATTTGGAGAAAGAACGATGATCCGGTTATTTGTTAACTTTTTAATTCTGGAAGAAGTCGACGTTCTTAAAACACAATCAAGTTNTGTTATAATTAAAAGAATAATTCAATATTCTTGTAACAATAACCACATAAGAATTATATTAAATTTCAGTTTATAAATTTTCGAATATAAAATAAAATTTCTTTATGACGAATTAATGGTTAAATATACCATATTTCATTAATGTTTTCATTCTAATGTTTAATTTCCCTTTGTTCTATAAGTATATTTAACGCACACCACATACGTGAAATGTATATTTTATATATAAAGTTGCTTATAACTGTGTTAAATTTATAAGATAAAAACGAATTCATTTTTACTGAATATTATATTTTATTATTTACTTTCTATCAGACTTTTGGAATATTGAATATACTCTTATTAACTGAATTCAGTTTACATAGAAGAATGACTTAATTGACTTAATTGTATTGAAAGTAAAGCTGCAAACAAGTAGAAAACAAGCCCAATAATCAATTGAATTGGTCATGGACACCGTCATCTGATTGCACTTTTTGATTCTTTAGGGAATTAGTCAGATGGTCCTCACAAATCAAGCTATTTCTTTAGAAATAAATACAAAAACAAGGGAACAAAAAACGACAAACATATGTTTGAAACGTCTAATTCAATTACGTTAAGAAGTTCAAACATCAAAAGATATTAATCGCATTTGAATATAAATACATTCAGTATAAGACTTTCAAAATATTTATATCAGTGTAACTATAGCAATATAAACCTAATTATTTATTAATAACGAAGTTTATACATTAAATCGAAATTTTAAATATTTATTTAAAACTTATATAATATTTCTGTAATATAATCTCGTATTAAGTTAGGACGTAACATAATTAATTTCTACTATTAAACTTCATTAAGAAAAATAATTTGGAGATTATAAAATTAAAATAAATAAATTGTATATAATCAAAGTCACATTCTGACGATGATTTCGAGTGTTTTATTTCTTCAATAACTTAAATAATTGAATATTTTTAACTAGATTTGAACTTTTATAGGTAGATTTTACATGATTATTTTTTATAGAATATTATAGACAGTATTATTTAAATAGTGTATTCATAATTATAAAATACTGATATTATCTGATAAAAGCATTCCAAGGACATCAACAACTCAGGCGAAGATTGCAAGTCCATGTCTTTAATAATAAATTATATTTTTTGTAAATATTCCATATAGTTAATGGAATTCCGTGTAAGGAAAAATAGGTTAGCGAAACTTTACGATAATGATATCATGATCCACAGTCATGTGTCAATACTTTCCTTCATCGACTTCATTGCTTTACCTTTCCATCATTTTTACTGCCCTAAAATTATATACATTAAACATAGAAATTATATATAACTTCTCATCCATGTTTATGTAATGCATGGATTTTTTTTCCTTGCTTTCCTCTCTTACTTCGTTTACATATTTCGACACAGGAAAGAATTAATTTTGATAAAAATTATCTTCTGTAAAGGTCACATCTATTATAATATTTTATATTTACAATCATTTTAAATATTTCTTTAACCCCTCTCTTATCCTGATTACTTTTATAAAAATTCTGCACGTATTTTGATGTATCTTTACGTATTTACTTATAATCTATCCAAACGTGGAGATTTTATCTATCCATCTGACAATTTGGATAGTTTGTGTTGGATTTAAATCTTAATATTAATGCCCGGAGCGTGTTTCGTCAAGCGAACTTAGCAATACATGTCAAGAACTGCCTTGTAGAGCAATAAGCGTCTTAAGAAGATTAGAACACAGATCACCTGTATTGGGTAATAGAGGAATTAGTTTGAAGTATAGTGTTCACTTTCCCGAACCTAAGCAGTGCAGTGCACTGAAGTAAAGTCACGTTTCCTTCACAGGTAATTTGGTGACATCAGCGTATTTCTCGATACGTCAAGATAAAGTCTTTGTAGTCGAAGAACAAGCATCGTAGTATCTAGTTTAGATTATCGGCCATCTTTACTTGTCTAAAAAATGTTCCAGAAAAATCTTATTAACTTATGGACACTTTTTTTAATAAAATTATTTTCAAATGATACTGTCAAAGCCAGCTTTCTCGGTAAACAACTTCGTGATTTACTTAATATTGATATATCATCCACTTACCATGTTATTTAAATGGCAATTTTGTCCAGCAAAATTTTCAAAAATTATCTTTTCGAGTGGATTTTAAAAGCTTCTTAACTTTATTTTTATGTAGAAAAATTCCTAAGTTAATTTTTTAAAGGATAATATAATCTTAAAGATTTATTTATATAACTATTAGTTATGTAAAAAGAATGCAGTACTTTTTATGTTTCAACATTATATGAAAAATTTTTGAAATGGAGAATTTAAAGTGTTAAAAATGATTTCAAATTTATTTACAATTCAAAATTATCTTAATGGTTAAAAATAACTTTGAATTTCATTTACTTTCTTCCTCGACAAACTTTAATTGTTTTCGTTAGTAGAGTTATTGATGTTACAATCAAGTTTCTATGATTTATATCCCTTCTGATGCCACAAAAAGCATAGTTTCAATTGCTTTATTCATCTCTATTTCTGAATTTATACAAGAGTTTAAATGTTTCTTCTGTTCTTATTTTTCGAACTTTTTATTTTGCTACAAAAACAAGAATGTTTTTGTTTCTGTTTATGTAAGATTTATATACAAAGTCAAATGGTGAGGGACAGAATCCGACATATCCGGGAAGGAACACCTATGAAAAATTTCCGAGGATTTGCTTGCACGGATTCGATCCCGAGTCCCCAGACCCCGGCTATATAGTCTTTAAAAAACTTTTGGCTCCAGTTTCAGAAACAGGGTATTCTGTATGCTTAGATGTTAATTTCTTCAGCTATTCTCTACAAAGTTTTGAGCTTCTGACTTTGTAAATATAAATGTTACAAGACTAGTTTTATTTATCTTAAGTAGGCTACTGTTATAAATACTGTTATAACCTTTCTAATATAATCAGACAATTGTAAAAACAGACTGAACACTTTTCAATCAGGTAAAGGTGTAATGATGGTAAATAACTATGAATAGTAATTATTAGTTAATTGTTTATTGGAATCTTTCTCTTTTCTACAATAAAGTATATAAGTATGTTATAATACTTTTCTTTTGTATAAAAATATAGGCTAATTTGTGTTGATTTAACTCTCAGAAAAGCATACATGATAATAAAAATGTTTTATTTGATATTATATGCAGTTTATCAATCAACACTTCACAATTAAGAAATATGTTCATTCTAAAAGTTTGGATGTAAATGTTCGGCATATCGGAGAATTATACACAAAATTTATACATATTTTATAGACAATGTTACCTAACCCATGATTTATAAAGAAAAAAAAACTTGTTCAGCAATAATAAATGTTATACTGTAATTCTATGGAAACAATTAATATTATTTAAATATTTTGCGCACTTTAAAACTTCATAAATTCAATTTTACTTTGAAAAAATTGAATAAAATTAATATGCAAAATTTTAAAAACATTTTTAAAAAAGAAAATACAGGGAATAAAATTTCCGTTTCTCTCTAAAGAAATGCTCCAAGCTATGACATTTACAGCTTAGAAGAGATTCGAGATGAATATAGGAGGACGTTTACTGTATTTTCTAAGATAAGAAGTCTTTTAACGCGGAAACAGATAACCTTAGACTGCTCTATTATTATATCAATAAGTTTAAAACGTACTTTAATTTGTTTACGAAAACTTTGATAAATTATATTTAACATAATCATAAAAATAGTTTACTTAAGTTATCAAAATACGATACTTGACACGTGAGAAATTGATATTTAATTTGGATTTCTTTAAGTAAATATGAGACCTATTCATATTTTATTCCAAAAAAATTTAATTAATTACATCTCGACGAAGATTCGATTCCTTTTGCAAAGTAAAAAAAATCGAAAATAAATAATTTCAGACAATGATGTTCATGTTATTCTCGAGTTCATTAACTCTGAAATAATGTAAACTATTAATTAGAAACGGAAATAATGCTTGGTTTACTAAATATTTCAAAAAGTTTTCTAGATTATTATGTTTATGCGTGTTGTTGATGAGGTTATTTCAGTTTTATATGCAAATTTGCGTAGTTTTGTATCAACCACTTGAAACTTAACTCTAGCAATTAAGGAAATCATCGAAGCTTGTAACGATGACATGCATATTCAAAAGATTCTGTTTGCCATAAACAAGCTATACTTTTTTTATTTCAATATTTATATTTATTTTTCTAACAAGATGATGATTAAGTAATTGATCATTAGTCGTAAGTTTGTTTTGGCAGAAATTTTTATATTAAAACTTCAGCATTTTTTATTATAAAATAGTGGAATAAAAAAAAAAGAAAATGGTAAATTACAGTAGTAGAAAAGTTTACTTAAGTATTCAAAAAGCTAAATATTTTTTAAATTAATTTCATATCAGTATATGCATATATAGAAAAATTTTACATTTTTTTTTTAACTATGTAAATTGTTGATTAACTATGTATAAATAAATATATTTAAAAATTATTATAAGCAGAGTATAAGTCCAGTTCCGAAATTAAACTTTCCCAATTTTCATGTTAAAAAAATAGAAATAACTAGCAATTATTTATTGTAATATCATCACAATATTCTTAATTTTTTAGTTGTGTCTTTCCCCTGTACAACATACTTTTCCTGTTAGCAATAGGGTCGTGCCAATCATCTATCTAACTCCAATCAAGGGAAAATTTTTTTAAAATTGAAATAACGTGACTTCCGATGCAAACCGGTAGTTCGTATTTATTTACTCCTGGCTCCTTACCCTAAATTTTCCATATCTAACTTCGCCCTTTATCTATCTAAAACCGTTCTCGAGATTAAGTAAGGATAGACATACAGACAAACGAACGGACTACAATGGAAATTTATAGGTCTACAATTTTTTTCAAATTGAAGTCCAATATGTTTATTTATAAATACACAGTCTAAGAAACTTTAAAAACTTGAATTTATGTGTCTATAAATCACTTTTCAAGTTACAACTTTTATTTTTGTATCCATATTTTTAAATAATAAAAGCGAGTTTAAGTCTCTAATATTGGAAAGTCGAATCTCTTTTAGCGAATTGAGTCTTATTGTGAATATAAGGCCTCCCCTAGCGATTTTGATGGAATAACAAGGCCATCTGCTCATCTCTGACGATCGCTCCATGTAATCAACGTAGAGATTTTCATTAATTATATATTTTTTTCCCTCTCTCTCTCTTTTGCAAAGTATGCAAAGAATTTGGAGAAAGAACGATGATCCGGTTATTTGTTAACTTTTTAATTCTGGAAGAAGTCGACGTTCTTAAAACACAATCAAGTTAAATGCATTCATAAAATGAAAAACTTAATAAAAAATTATCTTGTAAATTTACAAATTTAAAAATTCCATGTTTAAACTTTTAACAAACTACACTTTCTTAGTTAAGAAAATTTTCATTTTAAAGCAATAAAATGGAGAATCTTACGTAAAGTTAACTACTACTGTTATAATTCTGTTAATTAAAATAAATTTTTAAAATTTGCAATTATTTACATTTAATTAATTAATGTATTGTAAATTTACTAATTTATCTCTTAACAACATTAAGAGATACCAGCTTAAATTCTTTAAAAAATTAAAGTACAGTAAGCCCTCCATTTAACGAATTAATAGAGGAAGAGTTCGTTAAATCGAATTTATTTTTAAAATATATAATAATAATAACGAACTTATAATGTACGAGATGTATAAAAATTATAAATAAAATATTACTATAATGTACAGTACATTGTATAGTTTATACTCATTGCCTCATTAACTCGCTTGTTCTATTAGCGAATTAAAAACAATCTAAATTAAATAGAGGTCCATTAAATCGAGGGCCTACTATATTAATAATTAACGATTGCGTAAAATTATTCTAAATTACTTTTGTATAAATATATTTTGATTTAGAAACGTCTTTAATTTCTTCATTTTGTTATATAAATACTTAATTACGTTACTTAATTTATTTATTATTTATATTATTGATAATATCAAATAAAAAAAAGATATAATTAAAGCAAATTTAATTAATTTTTAATGAAATACATTTAGTTTTATTTATATATAAAATTCCAAATCATTTTTCCTAAATACAAAGTTACTCTTTATGCAAAAGGAAAAAATGTAAAAGATTCTTTATGAAAAAGTCCATATTAAACTATACATAAGCTTTACATTCTTATTGGAAAACTTTCTAGTCTGCTTGCTTCTTAAATTATATAAAATAGGATTTCCTAACAGCAAAAAAGAAGGAATTATATGAGGCTACGTAAATAAGATTTTCGATTCAAAATAACCGTCATCTCGTTTCATTCTTTTAAACAGCAATCAACATTAATATATCTAACAGCATATTTATCCTTATTTTCTAATATTTTATCTACATCAAAAATTTAAATATAAAATCCATTAAAAGCACTGAATATCCTTGACAGAATAACGCATTAGCTAACATTCAGATGGAATTAAAATAACAGTTCTAGCAGTTACAACGATCAGTTGTAGTAGTTCTAGATTGGATGTTCGTCAGCTCTGAGCTTAATTATGTTTAATTAATTGATACATACTTAACAACTGCATTACTTTCCAGATTTACTTCGGTAATATCAGATTAAAACTATTACAGAAATTATAAATGTCATTGAAATTCTATTATATTACATTTTGTTTTTAATTAAAAAAAAATATACGATTTATCATCTCTTTATATTTAAATTATTTTAATTAATATTTAATTTTCTAAGATTAATTTATATTGAATTTCTATATATAAATAGATAAAAATTATGATATATATTGAAAGAGAATTAACATCTAATGTATCTTCCGCATTAAGCAATTCGGTTGTATGTAGTAAGCAAGGAGGAGCAATGAAAAATTCTAAATAGAAGGTAATCATAGTTGTTAAAAAATATATATATACATATATATATTTGACATAACAACGGATTAATTAAAGTATGCATGAGAATGTATAAAATATTAGCCTAACATAGACTTAATTAAAATTGTTTAAACGATTTAAACTCCCTAAAGAATTCGTAATCTATTGCGATTTGAAGGAAGTGAATAATTAATTTTAGCTTAGAGATAATAGTATCGGATAATTAATACTATTTTTAATGATATTTCATATATTTTAAGAAACATAGAGATGGTATTAATCAAGAGAAAAATCTTTTAAAACTATATAAATTGATAATGATTACGCCTACTAACATTAAAACAAGATATTGTGCAGGATTTCTAGAATTAAAAATATTATACATTACATACACAAGTTGTAGAATAAATAAACTTTTATTCTAGAATTTTCAATTTTAGATTGAAAAATCTTTTTTCTAACTTTATTACTTCAATTTTATCTCATTCTAAAACTCTTGTTTTCCTTCGAGAGTGTTTTTTTAGATCTCTCATTTCTTCCTACAAATCACTATTTCTAGTTTATTGTCATTCTAGAAAAAAAAAAAATCTTTTAACTACAATTCCACATCCTCTTATTTAAGTCGGGAATCACTTGTCTGAAATTTAGTCTTTTTCAAAATAGAAAACTTTGGTAGACTATAAGCTTGTTTCGTGGATCTCTTTTAATTAATTAAATCCTGAAACAGAAATCACTCTTTACACTTGAATACTTTCTATTCTTCAAAGAAAACACGATACTTTTAATCTCTCATCCGTATAAACAATCGGAAAGTATATATATATATATAGTTTTATTTTTTAAGAAATCGTGTGGAAATACTTTTTTAAATAATATATATCTAAAAATTATTTTATTAATTATTCTTCTTTAATTAATAATTAGATTTATTTCTGTCATATTTTTAAAATTTGCTTTAATTAAGTGAAGAGATCTGAATGAAAGCGAAAGCAAATTTGTTACTTGACTTTTTATTTTTACCTTTTGTTTTTTAAGAAATTATAATATTTATTTTTATTTTAAAAGTGATTAATCATTAACATTTTTTATTTTTAAATATTAAAAAAAATGTAAAATTATGTAAAATGTAATTTTGCGTCGAATATATTTTCAATTCTGCTTTGATCTGTTGCAAAAAATGATGAATTGTTTGCAGATTTTATAACAATTTTTTAATATATTTTCAGATTTTGTTTCAATATAGTTTCTATTTATACATTTCAATATCAAACTTTTAAAATTCATTTCATTGTAATGCATTAGGCCACAGTTTGGCTGCGTTATAGGTTTGTGGGGCCCAGAAGAGTTTGAATTAAGGGGCCCCATATAGAGTACTGTGTTGACTTTAGACATTTTTCTCCTAGGGAATTTTTATAGGAAATATTTTCCTATAAAAGATTGGTTAGGGCCCTATTTTAGTGGGGGTCCAAATCAATTGGTGAGAACCCAGGCAATTGCCTTTTTTGCCCATAGGATAACTCGACACTAAGTATTGAACGAAATGATAAATTTAATGGCTAGCTAATTAAATAAAAGCAAAATAAATATATTTAAAACATACGTTGTGAAATATCTTTACCGTAAAAGTAATTAGCAGTAGCAATTTTTCTATCGAGTAGGCTAGAATCTTTTGGTCGAGTAGGCTTATGTTTTAAATCTTGGCTAGAAATTAATTAATTTTTGAAACAATAACATCGAATATATTCAATAATATATCATGTTTTCAAATTTTCTTTACTCTAAAGCTAATTAATTGTTGAAAATAATTGCCTTGAAAATATTTTAAAATTTCTTTGTTTCAATAAAGATCAATAACTCAAATCTTTTGAGAAGAATTTCTCATACTTTGCCTAACTCAAAAATTGATTATTTTTGTATAAACTTGTCGTGTTTAATAAGTTTTTCTCACGTTAAAACTTTTCTTTTCCTACCTCACTGGCTAATTGTTATGTTTTTCTAAACAATTTGAGATTTACACTTCTTTTAACATACAGAAAACTGTTCTGTGAAAGTGCAAGAACGTTATACTCATTATTTTCCAAATTATTTTTGATATTTAAAGCATAATTAGCTTTTTACATTTACGATAGAACAAAGATTTGTATCAAGAACTCATTTCCAACAAAGAAAGACAAAAAAAAAAGGCTCTAGAGATTTAAGACAAAGAAAAAAACATAGACATTTAGAAAGTATATTATGTTTTTGTTATAAAAACATTTTTAAAATATTTAAAGCTTCATTAATAGAACTTTAATAACGAGAATCTCGCAATTTAAAAAGTTTTCTTTATAACGAGAGGAAGAATTCGAGATGTTATGAAAGAGGACGTCTCGTATTTAATCCTTAATCCTAATAATATGGTTCGCAATTTAGCGACCATACTGTAATTAGTTTTCATTTTTAGAAGACTTTTGCCATTATTAATAAATCCAGAAATCAATAATTATAAAAATATAAAAATAATGCTTGTTTATTTAATTAATTAATTGCTTTATTTAAATATAAAACTGTAAACACGTCGCGTATTCAATTTATAATTATGATATAAAATTTTATTAGATAATTTTTTAAATAGTTAAATTATATTTTATAGAAAGTTTACTTAGTATAAAACCTGAAATTATACTAGTATTAATATTAAAAAAAATTTAAAATAGTATGTATATAATGTAGCTTTACAGTTATATTATAACTGTAGGTATGTATTGGAATATGAATTGAATTGAAATAATTTTATCAAATAAACGATCGAAAAAAATTCCTATTATTATACTTTAAAATGTAAATATAGTTTTAAAATTTCATCTTGAAATTTTCTTATAAAAATCGTAAATTAGTTTCCGTTGCTTCAACTCACGTATTCATGAAGCAACAAGTTCCTCGATATTCTCCTTGAATGTAGCAACCGATCGATGAGTAAAAATAACAGATTATATACAAGTCTTGTAAACAAAGATAATAATTTTGAAATATTTTATCTGACTTAACATCAAAGCAATAGTTTTTGAGTAAAATTTAAATATAAAGAGCAATGCAGAGATGTAATTACTTTCATAGTTTCAAGGACTTATTGTGTTTAACGTTGTTTTTTTTAATAAAAAAAAACTGACACAAGTAATAATGAAAGTTGATCTCAAAGCTCGGTTTACCTTTCTTCTATTATTTTAATAATTAAGAATTTTTATTTATTTAGCGAAAAAAAGCACTTGAAAATTTGAACAGAATGAATCAATATCCTTCCTTTTTCGAGTAAAATTAAATATTGTTAAGGTTGAGCAAACAGAATTGAGTAGAATGAAGCGTTGGTAATTGTTACATCGGTTATAAGCATGTCAACATCTTGATTAGTCCTTCATAATTGCCATTTTACACGACAACTTTGTTTGTTTTGTTCGCTATCCATCACCGAATCGAGATGAATAGTTTTTAATGAAAATAAAAGGGTTTACTTCTCCATTACTTCTATCACATAAATAAAATCGATTATAATGATTGCACAGCTTTACTAATAATCGATTGCCTTTTAATGTCATGAACCCATTACTCAATATAATAATAGGGTAATAATACATTCTCATTAGAATTGAAGGCGTAAAATCTTCATATCGTCACGAACAAAAGATTAAATTTAATCGTCTGATTTATGAATTTTATATTGATAAAATTCGGATAAAATTAATATAAAATCACCAGTTTTTACATATGAACAAAGACTCGAAAACGAAATAAAACATATTATTATCTAGCAAATATAATCACGTTTTTTTTACGTTTTAATTTCATTTAAAAAAAACAGATTAGCTTCTCCCCTGTCGCTTATGAATGAAAAATTTAGTGTAGAAACATCAATTACGTTTTAATATTTAAAAAAAAAGAAGTTATTGAAATGGCAAAAGGATATCTTCTCCGATTTGACTTTTACATTTGACCATGGACAAAAATCAATTCTTTTACATAATATTTATCTGAAAGAGCCAGGAGACATTCTTAAGAATTCAATCTCTCTTCTTACTTTGAATACGAAAAGGTGGAAAGGTTCAGATCAATCTTTAAATCCTTTGAAATCAGATACAAGTTCTCTAAGTGGCTTATGGACTGTATTCGCCACTATATTCTAGTCTTACGCTGGAGTTTTGACTCTATTTCCGTTTATATTTCAATTATTATCAATTAGCATATCGATTTTTTTTCCTAAGTAGTTTATTGGAAGTTTTGAAAGTGCATTTTCGTGAGTTTTTCCCAAATGAGTAGTTACGTACTCGTAGCATATTTAGTAATACGAATTTGATCATCAAGGATAGTACTTTCAAATTTTTTTTTTTTTTAATTATTCAAACTCATATTTCATAATTAAGTACCTCTCCCAAACACTCATAAGCCTACTTACGAATTTAAAAATAACCTTACAGTTTGTTATTGCTTAATATTAATGTTAATAAATGTCAAGTAAATAGCCAGTATATTAAATGTATATATAAAATCGGAGAAAAAATTTATAATTCATTACCATTTTTGAATATTTCAAACGAATTGGCCTTAATTTTCGAGAATTATTTTAACCTTACTCCCTTAGTTTGTAGGAAAATCTTATAGAAATTAATTTTTATTTACAGTTACAATCTGACATTATTATTATTATTATTAAATAAGGTATTTTAATTACACATTTTTAATATTAAATCACAAAATTTTGTAACAATTTTTATTAATTCAAACTGTTTGATTTTAAGCTTATAAAGTCAGATCGAATCGGAGTGAATGGACTAAAAACAAAGCAATAAAAATTTTATTACAAAAATCTACTGACGTCAATTTTAATTTCAATGAAATGGAAGGATATTTTTAAAATCCTTTTTGGGCTTTTTAAACTTTACCTGTTTTAGTATAAGGCTAGAGTATTCAAACAATAAACCAATCTCATTTTTAATTAAGATTTGGTAGAAATTTTTTAAAATATTGCCTATTATTAATATGTGTACGTAGATATAATATAGAATAATTCATATTTGTCTATATAAAGTATTATTTACTGTATAAAAATTGCATACTTAGAACTATATTGTTACTTACAATGCACTATGTATAATACAATGAAAACTTATTTATTCACTGTTACAGAATATTTAAAAACAGGAGTTTAATTCTTTAAGATTCAAGTTATATTATTTAAAACTATCTGATATTAGTTTTAACAATTATAACATTTCTAAAACGACGTTATATAATAAAAGAAGAAAACAAAACTTTAATTTCTTCCAATCATAATTAAACTTTTACCTAATGTGAATCTTTTATAATCATTTAGTAAAATAGCTAATTTTATTTAAGTGTGCATTATATTATGATTAAAACTAAAACTAAAAGGAAAATTTTAAGACTTTTGAGTTACGACGATAACATTATTAAAATTCATCGAGCTAAGTAAATGTCTTTAACATATAACTCTTATGAAGATGCTCTTACCGATTGTAAAATAAGTAAGAGCATCTTCGTAAGAATTATATTCTGTTCCTATATTTGCTATTTTCTATTAATTAGATAAATTGAGTAATAAGAAATTTAAAATAACAGAATAGACTAGATATTATACTATTTTATAAAAAGTAATATTTCTTTGAAAATATTATTATTTTCCTATTCTTACATTTTATTTTTTGTAATAAATGTCACTTACATCGGCGATTTAAATTTAAAAGGCATTGTATTTAGGAAAGTACATTGTTTTGATAAAAATTTCTCGTTTATTTCTACAACGATTGCTGAGGTAAATGCGAAATTTTATCAAAACAATGTATTTTTCTGCCATGTTTTCTTCTAAATTTAAACTATCTAACTAAGTGGAATTTATTATAAATCACATTACAAAGCTCTATGACTAAATTATATAGTTATTTTCTCATTTTTAGCGCTTCTATTCTTCCTAAAATTATTTTAAATTACATTCTGGTGCTGTAGAGATTAAAATAATGAAACGCAAGAGTGATTATATAAACTTCCAACTTATCGTCGTCATATTAATTAATTTCGGAACCCTCCCTGGAAATCCTTTATATACACTTAATAAATATATATTAAATAATATGCTTAATATTAATTAGAAAAAAGAAAAAGTCAATAGCATTTAAAAAAAAAACCATTTTCTTGTCCTTAATTCCCGTCACAAATGATAAATGCATTTAATGATTGATAAACCTACTTTAAATTTATTTATAAGCTTATTAACTTTGTTAATATAAACTTATAAATAGTACGTCACAGTTTTTACCAGTCTTAATTATAATTTTTATGCTAAATTTACTAATTACAATTATTTGTAAGCGATATTTTAAATTCAGAATATATTTAATAAGATAGGTCTACTGTCACCTTATGAAGGTCACCTTATAAAATACTGTCTATTAAAATTAACAAGCTGACAGTATTAACTAATTGCAAACGTTACGTTTACACTATTAAATAGTTTTAGCAAAGCGAACTTAATGAAATTATTTCTCTAGAAATGTTTATCGTCCATCTTTTAGTTGCTAAGATTCTACAGGAGTGATTTTACTATCAAAACAATATCGCATCTCTTATACCAGTTTATATGTTGCATTTAAAAGGATAGATCTTATTTTATTGCTCGCCTATTCTGCTATTGTAATAAAATAAATACTTTCAACAGGTGGTTGTAAAAACGTGTTTAAGAGATAAAATCATTTTTTAAAATTTAACAATTTCCTTTTAAATATCTTAAATATAAACTATAAATTATTATACGTTTAAAATTATTATTAATATTTTAATTTCAANTTTATATAACTATTAGTTATGTAAAAAGAATGCAGTACTTTTTATGTTTCAACATTATATGAAAAATTTTTGAAATGGAGAATTTAAAGTGTTAAAAATGATTTCAAATTTATTTACAATTCAAAATTATCTTAATGGTTAAAAATAACTTTGAATTTCATTTACTTTCTTCCTCGACAAACTTTAATTGTTTTCGTTAGTAGAGTTATTGATGTTACAATCAAGTTTCTATGATTTATATCCCTTCTGATGCCACAAAAAGCATAGTTTCAATTGCTTTATTCATCTCTATTTCTGAATTTATACAAGAGTTTAAATGTTTCTTCTGTTCTTATTTTTCGAACTTTTTATTTTGCTACAAAAACAAGAATGTTTTTGTTTCTGTTTATGTAAGATTTATATACAAAGTCAAATGGTGAGGGACAGAATCCGACATATCCGGGAAGGAACACCTATGAAAAATTTCCGAGGATTTGCTTGCACGGATTCGATCCCGAGTCCCCAGACCCCGGCTATATAGTCTTTAAAAAACTTTTGGCTCCAGTTTCAGAAACAGGGTATTCTGTATGCTTAGATGTTAATTTCTTCAGCTATTCTCTACAAAGTTTTGAGCTTCTGACTTTGTAAATATAAATGTTACAAGACTAGTTTTATTTATCTTAAGTAGGCTACTGTTATAAATACTGTTATAACCTTTCTAATATAATCAGACAATTGTAAAAACAGACTGAACACTTTTCAATCAGGTAAAGGTGTAATGATGGTAAATAACTATGAATAGTAATTATTAGTTAATTGTTTATTGGAATCTTTCTCTTTTCTACAATAAAGTATATAAGTATGTTATAATACTTTTCTTTTGTATAAAAATATAGGCTAATTTGTGTTGATTTAACTCTCAGAAAAGCATACATGATAATAAAAATGTTTTATTTGATATTATATGCAGTTTATCAATCAACACTTCACAATTAAGAAATATGTTCATTCTAAAAGTTTGGATGTAAATGTTCGGCATATCGGAGAATTATACACAAAATTTATACATATTTTATAGACAATGTTACCTAACCCATGATTTATAAAGAAAAAAAAACTTGTTCAGCATAAATAAGTTAATAAATGTTATACTGTAATTCTATGGAAACAATTAATATTATTTAAATATTTTGCGCACTTTAAAACTTCATAAATTCAATTTTACTTTGAAAAAATTGAATAAAATTAATATGCAAAATTTTAAAAACATTTTTAAAAAAGAAAATACAGGGAATAAAATTTCCGTTTCTCTCTAAAGAAATGCTCCAAGCTATGACATTTACAGCTTAGAAGAGATTCGAGATGAATATAGGAGGACGTTTACTGTATTTTCTAAGATAAGAAGTCTTTTAACGCGGAAACAGATAACCTTAGACTGCTCTATTATTATATCAATAAGTTTAAAACGTACTTTAATTTGTTTACGAAAACTTTGATAAATTATATTTAACATAATCATAAAAATAGTTTACTTAAGTTATCAAAATACGATACTTGACACGTGAGAAATTGATATTTAATTTGGATTTCTTTAAGTAAATATGAGACCTATTCATATTTTATTCCAAAAAAATTTAATTAATTACATCTCGACGAAGATTCGATTCCTTTTGCAACGTAAAAAAAATCGAAAATAAATAATTTCAGACAATGATGTTCATGTTATTCTCGAGTTCATTAACTCTAAAATAATGTAAACTATTAATTAGAAACGGAAATAATGCTTGGTTTACTAAATATTTCAAAAAGTTTTCTAGATTATTATGTTTATGCGTGTTGTTGATGAGGTTATTTCAGTTTTATATGCAAATTTGCGTAGTTTTGTATCAACCACTTGAAACTTAACTCTAGCAATTAAGGAAATCATCGAAGCTTGTAACGATGACATGCATATTCAAAAGATTCTGTTTGCCATAAACAAGCTATACTTTTTTTATTTCAATATTTATATTTATTTTTCTAACAAGATGATGATTAAGTAATTGATCATTAGTCGTAAGTTTGTTTTGGCAGAAATTTTTATATTAAAACTTCAGCATTTTTTATTATAAAATAGTGGAATAAAAAAAAAAGAAAATGGTAAATTACAGTAGTAGAAAAGTTTACTTAAGTATTCAAAAAGCTAAATATTTTTTAAATTAATTTCATATCAGTATATGCATATATAGAAAAATTTTACATTTTTTTTTTAACTATGTAAATTGTTGATTAACTATGTATAAATAAATATATTTAAAAATTATTATAAGCAGAGTATAAGTCCAGTTCCGAAATTAAACTTTCCCAATTTTCATGTTAAAAAAATAGAAATAACTAGCAATTATTTATTGTAATATCATCACAATATTCTTAATTTTTTAGTTGTGTCTTTCCCCTGTACATCATACTTTTCCTGTTAGCAATAGGGTCGTGCCAATCATCTATCTAACTCCAATCAAGGGAAAATTTTTTTAAAATTGAAATAACGTGACTTCCGATGCAAACCGGTAGTTCGTATTTATTTACTCCTGGCTCCTTACCCTAAATTTTCCATATCTAACTTCGCCCTTTATCTATCTAAAACCGTTCTCGAGATTAAGTAAGGATAGACATACAGACAAACGAACGGACTACAATGGAAATTTATAGGTCTACAATTTTTTTCAAATTGAAGTCCAATATGTTTATTTATAAATACACAGTCTAAGAAACTTTAAAAACTTGAATTTATGTGTCTATAAATCACTTTTCAAGTTACAACTTTTATTTTTGTATCCATATTTTTAAATAATAAAAGCGAGTTTAAGTCTCTAATATTGGAAAGTCGAATCTCTTTTAGCGAATTGAGTCTTATTGTGAATATAAGGCCTCCCCTAGCGATTTTGATGGAATAACAAGGCCATCTGCTCATCTCTGACGATCGCTCCATGTAATCAACGTAGAGATTTTCATTAATTATATATTTTTTTCCCTCTCTCTCTCTCTTTTGCAAAGTATGCAAAGAATTTGGAGAAAGAACGATGATCCGGTTATTTGTTAACTTTTTAATTCTGGAAGAAGTCGACGTTCTTAAAACACAATCAAGTTAAATGCATTCATAAAATGAAAAACTTAATAAAAAATTATCTTGTAAATTTACAAATTTAAAAATTCCATGTTTAAACTTTTAACAAACTACACTTTCTTAGTTAAGAAAATTTTCATTTTAAAGCAATAAAATGGAGAATCTTACGTAAAGTTAACTACTACTGTTATAATTCTGTTAATTAAAATAAATTTTTAAAATTTGCAATTATTTACATTTAATTAATTAATGTATTGTAAATTTACTAATTTATCTCTTAACAACATTAAGAGATACCAGCTTAAATTCTTTAAAAAATTAAAGTACAGTAAGCCCTCCATTTAACGAATTAATAGAGGAAGAGTTCGTTAAATCGAATTTATTTTTAAAATATATAATAATAATAACGAACTTATAATGTACGAGATGTATAAAAATTATAAATAAAATATTACTATAATGTACAGTACATTGTATAGTTTATACTCATTGCCTCATTAACTCGCTTGTTCTATTAGCGAATTAAAAACAATCTAAATTAAATAGAGGTCCATTAAATCGAGGGCCTACTATATTAATAATTAACGATTGCGTAAAATTATTCTAAATTACTTTTGTATAAATATATTTTGATTTAGAAACGTCTTTAATTTCTTCATTTTGTTATATAAATACTTAATTACGTTACTTAATTTATTTATTATTTATATTATTGATAATATCAAATAAAAAAAAGATATAATTAAAGCAAATTTAATTAATTTTTAATGAAATACATTTAGTTTTATTTATATATAAAATTCCAAATCATTTTTCCTAAATACAAAGTTACTCTTTATGCAAAAGGAAAAAATGTAAAAGATTCTTTATGAAAAAGTCCATATTAAACTATACATAAGCTTTACATTCTTATTGGAAAACTTTCTAGTCTGCTTGCTTCTTAAATTATATAAAATAGGATTTCCTAACAGCAAAAAAGAAGGAATTATATGAGGCTACGTAAATAAGATTTTCGATTCAAAATAACCGTCATCTCGTTTCATTCTTTTAAACAGCAATCAACATTAATATATCTAACAGCATATTTATCCTTATTTTCTAATATTTTATCTACATCAAAAATTTAAATATAAAATCCATTAAAAGCACTGAATATCCTTGACAGAATAACGCATTAGCTAACATTCAGATGGAATTAAAATAACAGTTCTAGCAGTTACAACGATCAGTTGTAGTAGTTCTAGATTGGATGTTCGTCAGCTCTGAGCTTAATTATGTTTAATTAATTGATACATACTTAACAACTGCATTACTTTCCAGATTTACTTCGGTAATATCAGATTAAAACTATTACAGAAATTATAAATGTCATTGAAATTCTATTATATTACATTTTGTTTTTAATTAAAAAAAAATATACGATTTATCATCTCTTTATATTTAAATTATTTTAATTAATATTTAATTTTCTAAGATTAATTTATATTGAATTTCTATATATAAATAGATAAAAATTATGATATATATTGAAAGAGAATTAACATCTAATGTATCTTCCGCATTAAGCAATTCGGTTGTATGTAGTAAGCAAGGAGGAGCAATGAAAAATTCTAAATAGAAGGTAATCATAGTTGTTAAAAAATATATATATACATATATATATTTGACATAACAACGGATTAATTAAAGTATGCATGAGAATGTATAAAATATTAGCCTAACATAGACTTAATTAAAATTGTTTAAACGATTTAAACTCCCTAAAGAATTCGTAATCTATTGCGATTTGAAGGAAGTGAATAATTAATTTTAGCTTAGAGATAATAGTATCGGATAATTAATACTATTTTTAATGATATTTCATATATTTTAAGAAACATAGAGATGGTATTAATCAAGAGAAAAATCTTTTAAAACTATATAAATTGATAATGATTACGCCTACTAACATTAAAACAAGATATTGTGCAGGATTTCTAGAATTAAAAATATTATACATTACATACACAAGTTGTAGAATAAATAAACTTTTATTCTAGAATTTTCAATTTTAGATTGAAAAATCTTTTTTCTAACTTTATTACTTCAATTTTATCTCATTCTAAAACTCTTGTTTTCCTTCGAGAGTGTTTTTTTAGATCTCTCATTTCTTCCTACAAATCACTATTTCTAGTTTATTGTCATTCTAGAAAAAAAAAAAATCTTTTAACTACAATTCCACATCCTCTTATTTAAGTCGGGAATCACTTGTCTGAAATTTAGTCTTTTTCAAAATAGAAAACTTTGGTAGACTATAAGCTTGTTTCGTGGATCTCTTTTAATTAATTAAATCCTGAAACAGAAATCACTCTTTACACTTGAATACTTTCTATTCTTCAAAGAAAACACGATACTTTTAATCTCTCATCCGTATAAACAATCGGAAAGTATATATATATATATAGTTTTATTTTTTAAGAAATCGTGTGGAAATACTTTTTTAAATAATATATATCTAAAAATTATTTTATTAATTATTCTTCTTTAATTAATAATTAGATTTATTTCTGTCATATTTTTAAAATTTGCTTTAATTAAGTGAAGAGATCTGAATGAAAGCGAAAGCAAATTTGTTACTTGACTTTTTATTTTTACCTTTTGTTTTTTAAGAAATTATAATATTTATTTTTATTTTAAAAGTGATTAATCATTAACATTTTTTATTTTTAAATATTAAAAAAAATGTAAAATTATGTAAAATGTAATTTTGCGTCGAATATATTTTCAATTCTGCTTTGATCTGTTGCAAAAAATGATGAATTGTTTGCAGATTTTATAACAATTTTTTAATATATTTTCAGATTTTGTTTCAATATAGTTTCTATTTATACATTTCAATATCAAACTTTTAAAATTCATTTCATTGTAATGCATTAGGCCACAGTTTGGCTGCGTTATAGGTTTGTGGGGCCCAGAAGAGTTTGAATTAAGGGGCCCCATATAGAGTACTGTGTTGACTTTAGACATTTTTCTCCTAGGGAATTTTTATAGGAAATATTTTCCTATAAAAGATTGGTTAGGGCCCTATTTTAGTGGGGGTCCAAATCAATTGGTGAGAACCCAGGCAATTGCCTTTTTTGCCCATAGGATAACTCGACACTAAGTATTGAACGAAATGATAAATTTAATGGCTAGCTAATTAAATAAAAGCAAAATAAATATATTTAAAACATACGTTGTGAAATATCTTTACCGTAAAAGTAATTAGCAGTAGCAATTTTTCTATCGAGTAGGCTAGAATCTTTTGGTCGAGTAGGCTTATGTTTTAAATCTTGGCTAGAAATTAATTAATTTTTGAAACAATAACATCGAATATATTCAATAATATATCATGTTTTCAAATTTTCTTTACTCTAAAGCTAATTAATTATTGAAAATAATTGCCTTGAAAATATTTTAAAATTTCTTTGTTTCAATAAAGATCAATAACTCAAATCTTTTGAGAAGAATTTCTCATACTTTGCCTAACTCAAAAATTGATTATTTTTGTATAAACTTGTCGTGTTTAATAAGTTTTTCTCACGTTAAAACTTTTCTTTTCCTACCTCACTGGCTAATTGTTATGTTTTTCTAAACAATTTGAGATTTACACTTCTTTTAACATACAGAAAACTGTTCTGTGAAAGTGCAAGAACGTTATACTCATTATTTTCCAAATTATTTTTGATATTTAAAGCATAATTAGCTTTTTACATTTACGATAGAACAAAGATTTGTATCAAGAACTCATTTCCAACAAAGAAAGACAAAAAAAAAAGGCTCTAGAGATTTAAGACAAAGAAAAAAACATAGACATTTAGAAAGTATATTATGTTTTTGTTATAAAAACATTTTTAAAATATTTAAAGCTTCATTAATAGAACTTTAATAACGAGAATCTCGCAATTTAAAAAGTTTTCTTTATAACGAGAGGAAGAATTCGAGATGTTATGAAAGAGGACGTCTCGTATTTAATCCTTAATCCTAATAATATGGTTCGCAATTTAGCGACCATACTGTAATTAGTTTTCATTTTTAGAAGACTTTTGCCATTATTAATAAATCCAGAAATCAATAATTATAAAAATATAAAAATAATGCTTGTTTATTTAATTAATTAATTGCTTTATTTAAATATAAAACTGTAAACACGTCGCGTATTCAATTTATAATTATGATATAAAATTTTATTAGATAATTTTTTAAATAGTTAAATTATATTTTATAGAAAGTTTACTTAGTATAAAACCTGAAATTATACTAGTATTAATATTAAAAAAAATTTAAAATAGTATGTATATAATGTAGCTTTACAGTTATATTATAACTGTAGGTATGTATTGGAATATGAATTGAATTGAAATAATTTTATCAAATAAACGATCGAAAAAAATTCCTATTATTATACTTTAAAATGTAAATATAGTTTTAAAATTTCATCTTGAAATTTTCTTATAAAAATCGTAAATTAGTTTCCGTTGCTTCAACTCACGTATTCATGAAGCAACAAGTTCCTCGATATTCTCCTTGAATGTAGCAACCGATCGATGAGTAAAAATAACAGATTATATACAAGTCTTGTAAACAAAGATAATAATTTTGAAATATTTTATCTGACTTAACATCAAAGCAATAGTTTTTGAGTAAAATTTAAATATAAAGAGCAATGCAGAGATGTAATTACTTTCATAGTTTCAAGGACTTATTTTGTTTAACGTTGTTTTTTTTAATAAAAAAAAACTGACACAAGTAATAATGAAAGTTGATCTCAAAGCTCGGTTTACCTTTCTTCTATTATTTTAATAATTAAGAATTTTTATTTATTTAGCGAAAAAAAGCACTTGAAAATTTGAACAGAATGAATCAATATCCTTCCTTTTTCGAGTAAAATTAAATATTGTTAAGGTTGAGCAAACAGAATTGAGTAGAATGAAGCGTTGGTAATTGTTACATCGGTTATAAGCATGTCAACATCTTGATTAGTCCTTCATAATTGCCATTTTACACGACAACTTTGTTTGTTTTGTTCGCTATCCATCACCGAATCGAGATGAATAGTTTTTAATGAAAATAAAAGGGTTTACTTCTCCATTACTTCTATCACATAAATAAAATCGATTATAATGATTGCACAGCTTTACTAATAATCGATTGCCTTTTAATGTCATGAACCCATTACTCAATATAATAATAGGGTAATAATACATTCTCATTAGAATTGAAGGCGTAAAATCTTCATATCGTCACGAACAAAAGATTAAATTTAATCGTCTGATTTATGAATTTTATATTGATAAAATTCGGATAAAATTAATATAAAATCACCAGTTTTTACATATGAACAAAGACTCGAAAACGAAATAAAACATATTATTATCTAGCAAATATAATCACGTTTTTTTTACGTTTTAATTTCATTTAAAAAAAACAGATTAGCTTCTCCCCTGTCGCTTATGAATGAAAAATTTAGTGTAGAAACATCAATTACGTTTTAATATTTAAAAAAAAAAGAAGTTATTGAAATGGCAAAAGGATATCTTCTCCGATTTGACTTTTACATTTGACCATGGACAAAAATCAATTCTTTTACATAATATTTATCTGAAAGAGCCAGGAGACATTCTTAAGAATTCAATCTCTCTTCTTACTTTGAATACGAAAAGGTGGAAAGGTTCAGATCAATCTTTAAATCCTTTGAAATCAGATACAAGTTCTCTAAGTGGCTTATGGACTGTATTCGCCACTATATTCTAGTCTTACGCTGGAGTTTTGACTCTATTTCCGTTTATATTTCAATTATTATCAATTAGCATATCGATTTTTTTTCCTAAGTAGTTTATTGGAAGTTTTGAAAGTGCATTTTCGTGAGTTTTTCCCAAATGAGTAGTTACGTACTCGTAGCATATTTAGTAATACGAATTTGATCATCAAGGATAGTACTTTCAAATTTTTTTTTTTTTTATTTTTCAAACTCATATTTCATAATTAAGTACCTCTCCCAAACACTCATAAGCCTACTTACGAATTTAAAAATAACCTTACAGTTTGTTATTGCTTAATATTAATGTTAATAAATGTCAAGTAAATAGCCAGTATATTAAATGTATATATAAAATCGGAGAAAAAATTTATAATTCATTACCATTTTTGAATATTTCAAACGAATTGGCCTTAATTTTCGAGAATTATTTTAACCTTACTCCCTTAGTTTGTAGGAAAATCTTATAGAAATTAATTTTTATTTACAGTTACAATCTGACATTATTATTATTATTATTAAATAAGGTATTTTAATTACACATTTTTAATATTAAATCACAAAATTTTGTAACAATTTTTATTAATTCAAACTGTTTGATTTTAAGCTTATAAAGTCAGATCGAATCGGAGTGAATGGACTAAAAACAAAGCAATAAAAATTTTATTACAAAAATCTACTGACGTCAATTTTAATTTCAATGAAATGGAAGGATATTTTTAAAATCCTTTTTGGGCTTTTTAAACTTTACCTGTTTTAGTATAAGGCTAGAGTATTCAAACAATAAACCAATCTCATTTTTAATTAAGATTTGGTAGAAATTTTTTAAAATATTGCCTATTATTAATATGTGTACGTAGATATAATATAGAATAATTCATATTTGTCTATATAAAGTATTATTTACTGTATAAAAATTGCATACTTAGAACTATATTGTTACTTACAATGCACTATGTATAATACAATGAAAACTTATTTATTCACTGTTACAGAATATTTAAAAACAGGAGTTTAATTCTTTAAGATTCAAGTTATATTATTTAAAACTATCTGATATTAGTTTTAACAATTATAACATTTCTAAAACGACGTTATATAATAAAAGAAGAAAACAAAACTTTAATTTCTTCCAATCATAATTAAACTTTTACCTAATGTGAATCTTTTATAATCATTTAGTAAAATAGCTAATTTTATTTAAGTGTGCATTATATTATGATTAAAACTAAAACTAAAAGGAAAATTTTAAGACTTTTGAGTTACGACGATAACATTATTAAAATTCATCGAGCTAAGTAAATGTCTTTAACATATAACTCTTATGAAGATGCTCTTACCGATTGTAAAATAAGTAAGAGCATCTTCGTAAGAATTATATTCTGTTCCTATATTTGCTATTTTCTATTAATTAGATAAATTGAGTAATAAGAAATTTAAAATAACAGAATAGACTAGATATTATACTATTTTATAAAAAGTAATATTTCTTTGAAAATATTATTATTTTCCTATTCTTACATTTTATTTTTTGTAATAAATGTCACTTACATCGGCGATTTAAATTTAAAAGGCATTGTATTTAGGAAAGTACATTGTTTTGATAAAAATTTCTCGTTTATTTCTACAACGATTGCTGAGGTAAATGCGAAATTTTATCAAAACAATGTATTTTTCTGCCATGTTTTCTTCTAAATTTAAACTATCTAACTAAGTGGAATTTATTATAAATCACATTACAAAGCTCTATGACTAAATTATATAGTTATTTTCTCATTTTTAGCGCTTCTATTCTTCCTAAAATTATTTTAAATTACATTCTGGTGCTGTAGAGATTAAAATAATGAAACGCAAGAGTGATTATATAAACTTCCAACTTATCGTCGTCATATTAATTAATTTCGGAACCCTCCCTGGAAATCCTTTATATACACTTAATAAATATATATTAAATAATATGCTTAATATTAATTAGAAAAAAGAAAAAGTCAATAGCATTTAAAAAAAAAACCATTTTCTTGTCCTTAATTCCCGTCACAAATGATAAATGCATTTAATGATTGATAAACCTACTTTAAATTTATTTATAAGCTTATTAACTTTGTTAATATAAACTTATAAATAGTACGTCACAGTTTTTACCAGTCTTAATTATAATTTTTATGCTAAATTTACTAATTACAATTATTTGTAAGCGATATTTTAAATTCAGAATATATTTAATAAGATAGGTCTACTGTCACCTTATGAAGGTCACCTTATAAAATACTGTCTATTAAAATTAACAAGCTGACAGTATTAACTAATTGCAAACGTTACGTTTACACTATTAAATAGTTTTAGCAAAGCGAACTTAATGAAATTATTTCTCTAGAAATGTTTATCGTCCATCTTTTAGTTGCTAAGATTCTACAGGAGTGATTTTACTATCAAAACAATATCGCATCTCTTATACCAGTTTATATGTTGCATTTAAAAGGATAGATCTTATTTTATTGCTCGCCTATTCTGCTATTGTAATAAAATAAATACTTTCAACAGGTGGTTGTAAAAACGTGTTTAAGAGATAAAATCATTTTTTAAAATTTAACAATTTCCTTTTAAATATCTTAAATATAAACTATAAATTATTATACGTTTAAAATTATTATTAATATTTTAATTTCAATTAAATTGAATTAGATTATTTTGGAATTTCATTTCAACAATTCCTTCGTTTGTTAAATCAATTGCATTTTTTTGAATTGTTAATCAATTCGCGTGAAGAATAAATAAATAAATAAATAAATACTATTGCAAGAAGTTGCTTAATATTTTCTACGTTTTAATAATAATATATTAAATTTAAATCATTCTTAAATGCAATTTTATACATGAAAATATTACTAATAAAATTTTAAAATATTTAAAAAGGTAATCAATAATAATACAGTTGATTATCCATAAAATTAGACATTATTTTTCGATATATAAAATAGAAATTACGAAATTAATTAATTTTATTTATGTTTTTTTTAGAAAATAAATTATCGTACTCTTTTAAAAAGTATAATATGGAATATTAATTTATAGATAATAAACAAGTTGCATACAAAATAGTGGGTTGAATAAAAACTTTTATTTATAACTAAATGATATATACAAATAAAGAATATGAAAGCGAAATGCCATTTTATATATATAAGGAATTTAATAAATGAGGAGACTAACATATGCATCCTTGATTCAATATCTAATGCCACAAACTATTCAATTACCCTCAATTTTTCATCCTAAATTGTGACTAGATTACGTAAATAAGGCGTATAATAATGATAAATCACGCTATTTCCCTACAACTTTCTGATCCACTTGCGGTGCAATAATATATGCTCGATAAGTAAAGTAAAACACAAAGGAAAAAAAAAACCAACTCAATTCCTATTTTTTTTCATTTCCATCCAAAATCAAAATTTATTTTAAAAACAAAAAATAAATAACTAGAAAAAATAAAAATAACTCACCTAAACCCATTTTAATTCCAGTCCATGCTTCTCTAAAAAATCCTAAAAGCCTTCTATATAAAGAACGTTTACCTCTAGTTCTATTAGGCGAATAAGTCCTATGCCTGGGGCCCGATCTGGTCCCAGAGGTGTGAGAAGATACCATTCCGTACATGACAGCGCTGCCAGGATCACCTGTTGAATATCCGAAACTGTCACCGACAATATAACGGCCGTGTTGCCACCTAAAAGTCCTTATTAACCTTCTATTTGTTTAGTTCAGCCTGTTGCACGTCAGGATACAGTAGACAGCACTCATCCTGGTTTGCTTCTCGGTTATGTCGCACATCCCATCTCGGTGTCATCTGTACCTTAGTCTCCAATGGACCCGTTCGCCTCACGTGATATGACGTCATCCGGCATCTCACACTGCCGTCATATATACCACTTCATAATTCTTCTCTGGCTGGTCCACTCCAAATATTTTTGTTTATTTTTAATATAGAACTTGTGGCCCGAAGCAACGTCGCTCTATTTCTGGAATATTTATTCCGTTAATGATTCTTGGTCCAACAGTAGGTCCCGATATTAAATTTATCGGCTCTCCCAGTAAATTCTCCCGAAATCTGACACTAGAATTGCAGCTAGAGAATAGATCAGAACTTCTCCAATTGAATTTTAATAGGGGCTGTAAAGAATCTTTTCTTAAATGAAGATACTGATTTCAAGATTTTCGGTACGTAAAACGATTTAAACGAACTTCAAATACTAATTCGAGTAAAAACAATCATTCGAATTTTAATTCTAATTAAAATATATACAATTTTACGTTAATAATCACTTTTTTATTTCTTGTTAATTCTGAATCTCAATCCCTGTTATGAAAATTGATTTCAATTAAGATACAAACAGATTTAAGTTTCATTTTAAATTGTAATTAATTTAATTCAAAGTTTCGTGTGTTAATTACAATTAAAACATATTAAATTTCAATTACACAGAAATGTAAATTATATATTTTCTAAATTTATTTCGGTGAAATATAAAGATTATTTTTAAATTCAAAATACAACTGGAGAGATCATAAAATAATATTAATTCATAAAATAATATTAATCTTGCTTTTATCAGGAGCAGATTATTATTATTATTATTTGGGAAAGAGTGCATGAAATTTTCACAAAATCCATTGTTAACACGGTTTGGGTGGACCACCTAAATTTGTTGAATACTTTATGATAATAAATATATATTATTCTTCCCTTTCGTGATCAGATCTTAGGATAATTTATTATTGTATTATCCATTATCTCTGCCAAATTTAAAACACGCAGACACAGAGAGAGAGAGAGAATATGTGACATTCGAAACTACCAATCAGTGATGGGCTATTAAGTAAGTTTATTCGACATTACGTACGAAATCACGTTATTATAAGCCACGTCAGCCCCGAGATAATACTATTAGAAACGTAAGAAGATGAATCTAATCTAAAAATCAATGTTAAAAAATGAAAATCAAATGGAAGGATAATGTAAAGTGAAATAATACGAAATAGTAGTGGTTTAAGAACGATCTTATTACGTCAGCATGTTGTTTTGTGATGATTATATACCTTAGTTGCCATGGAAACAAGTTGAGCATCATCCTAATAGGGTTCACGCAGCTTGTCTGTCTAATGGACGTCAAATTTGTCCACTTTGTTGTAGGAAATTTATAGAAAAAAAAAAGGAGAAATTAGCTTTCAGAACAATCATTTTACTCGAATTATGTTATTTACTTCAAAAATTTGGGGAAAACATTATAAAAAAAAAAGTAAATTTTAGATCAATACTAATAAAGAATTTACATTTAATCTAACGTACAGTATTATTTGTCGTATCACCTTACAAGTTTTCAATATAAGATACTGACAAAAGTAGTAGGAGACGAACTGATATATTTATCACGAGTAAACAGCGAAACAAAAGCCTAACAATAGCCGCACACGAACTATAAATTTAGTATTGTATGCTTACTGCTTACACGAAACTATATTTTACGTTAGTTTGAATGATGTTATTTACATTATCTTATCCTACGAACTACGCCTTATTTTTTCTTAATTGTAACTATTTTTCCATTTTTTTTTTTTTGTTTAGTTTCCTAATGAAAAAGTTGCTGCAAACTACAAACAAGCCTACGGTTGTTGTACGGTGCTTATTTTTTCTTTCAAAGCTGTCGATATTTCGTTTAGTTTGGTATCAATCGTGTCACATGACAGGAGAAAAACAATTCTGTCATTCACAAAATTACCTTAAGGGTTGTAAAGTATACGAAACTGCCTCCGCCCTTTCCTAATACAACTTACACAATCCAGTATCGATCAGTTGTTTCATCTTGCCCTTCCTCCATTTTTTTTATGTTAAGAAAACTGTTTTAATTTCTTTACATGTTGCTTCCAGCTAAAAATTTCCTTAATATTAAACAAATATGCTTTAGTAGAGGACAAATAAGAGGTTTTACATCATATTTCCTCGAATTAAATCGAATGATAACGTTGAAAGAAATTAAGTAAATGTTTCTTAGACGTAGTTACTGTTCGTTTTTTTTTTTAGTTCGTGTAACAATATTTTTATTGTATTTTCTTATTTTAGAAGAAAGAAACTACAAATTGCAATCAAATCCGTGGCACAAGCTTGTATCTAGAACTTTAAATTGTAGTGATAAATAAATAAATTTCAAGCCACGTGAATTTTATCGTTTCGTTCGCCTCTAAACAGATTTTATAGGTTTTATCACGTGTTTAAACTGGAAGTTTAAATCGTCTGATGTTATTGAATTTAACTGTAAAGCATCAATCATGGGATTAGAATAAAACGAATGAAACTTATGTCCATCTCAAAATGGAACGTATCATTTAATTTCACACGAAATCGTCGGTTTTGGACAGGAGTTAACATCAAAAATATGTAAAATTTCTTACATTAATACGTTCATATTTCTTGGGAAAGTGAATTTCTAATTGAAATCATTCGCGAATCCCAAATTTCATCATTCTACTCGTTGATATAAAACCCAAATAAAGCTTATAGAACTTTGTTATATAAGAATTAACATTATGTAAATTTTATAATCTTTTTCATATAAAGATTTATAGAATAATACAAGATTAAATAATTGCCACTGCCACGTAAGGTTGTTACAAATTATTTATTTTAAAGTGTCAAAAAAGTATGTAAAATTTTAAAAGGTTACAATTTATTATAAACTATCAAAAAGATAAAAAGTTCTTTTAAAAACCGAATATTGATTAAATTTCAAGAAGTAACAATTCATTTTAATAAAATTTTTACGAAGTTTTGAATTATAAAAAAGTATACGAAATGTCTTTTTTATGATAATACAGGTAATTTAATTCAATTTTATTTGATAGACATGGCAATTCAAAAATAATTCAAATTGAGGAACTTAATCACAAATGCTTAATCACAAACTTAATCACAAATTCTTAAAATAATTTTAAATTATATTAAAATAAAATTTAATAAAAGAAANTCCTTTTCTTGACTAGATTTTTATATTAGTAAATAAATAAATAATAATGTATATACTTTGACAATTTTCCTTCCATTAGATTTTACTTTTATAAATCGCTTCGATATTGAATCCCAAATATAATAAAAATTCGATAGAAGTTGACTTTCTGATTTGAAAAAGCCATCAGTGGTTTATCATCGAGAGTGCAGTCATAATTTTCGTTCGGTTTTAGTAAAGTTCTAACATATCAGTTTTTATATATCGATATCTTTTTCCCTACGTTACACTCATCAAATTTCATTCTTCCTTGATGATATGGTACAATATTTATTTCCGACTTATATATTTAATTACATAATATACAAGTCATTAGTGTATCTAGATAATAGCATTGTTTTATTGTCAATGATAAAATATTAAAAAATATATATAACAAAAGAAATATTTAATACAATATGATCTAAAACATTACATTATCAAAGCAAGAAACTATAAATAAAGTTTTTATGAAGAAAAATCTATCCTTTTGCTATATTTTATTGGGATTTATGAATGCATTACAACTTGATATCATCATATATAACCCTATATATTTGAATTATTTCGCCTCTTTAAACATTTTAATGCTGTTAATTTCGTTTAAAATTATTCGATTTATTATAATTTTTTAATTAAACTATATTAATTATAAAAAAATTACTATTTTGATTATTAAAAAAAAGCTAGAATCGCTATGACAAATGAAATTTCCAATTTCAATTTTACGCATTGAAAAATACTATAAAAGTTAATAAAAGATTAAAGATATTTTAAAATATTATATAATATAAGCTCTAGTCGTTTAAGTTGTGTTGTATTTGATATAAATATTAAATAACACTGTTAATGCATCATAATTTAAACATGCTAAGTTAATATATGATTAATGTAAGTTCAGTTCAATTGGTAAATCATTAAATGATTAAATTATGCTTTTAATTTGTTTATCTCATGCACTAAAATTTATTATATTTTGTTACATGTTTTACAGCAAATAATGCAATAAATGTCTTTTTAATTAAAGTATTCATTACTATGTAATTCGAATTGTATGATATATTCAGAACTTATCCTTCAACTTATGATAATATTCATCGTATGTTATAACTTTTTAAATACTATTTAGCCTTTTATCAAGCAAAAACATAACCGAAATCTTCAATTATAAGTTATGACAGGTAAAAGATGTAGAAGAAAAAGATGTTAAATAAATAGACTTAAATTATTTTAATTCTAAAATTTAAACAGCATTTATAACAAGTATTCATCTTATGTTTATTCAATTTAAATCTATATAGATAACGAAGATATTCCCTCCTATTTGAGAGATACTTCTTGTATCAACTAAACATACGTCACTTCCTCGATTCTGTCAGTTGACTTCGATATCTTTGTTTGTATTATATTTACTAAAATAAATATTTAAACAACTTTTGTTCGGATTTGAAATTCAATCATCCTAACGGCTTTCTATATAAAAATACGTCTTTGTTTTAAATTCTTGAAATTCTTTTATTTTTGAATTGCTTTTGACCTTACAAAATCGAGACGCAATGAAAGAGAAATTGCTGGTTGTCATGGAAACTGCCTCTTCCATCCCACTAACCTTTGTTCTCTGCAAAAGATGCTGTCCCATCTGTCACTACTTCTATCTCACTGGTTCTTTCACTCGAAAACAGATGAAAGATAGCCAAATTTAAAACTTTGTCGATGCTCCTACTTTTGTTTAAAATTTATTATTTTACATTTATCAACATCTTTATATTTACATCATAAGCTTATCCGTTTAAATCTGTTCGAGATGACAAAATTGCATTTATAATGTAGTAAAAACATTATTTATTTTTTATTTTATTTTTAAAGAACGAAAGAAAATTGAAAAAGAAAATAAATAAATAAATGCTCCTAGTTTATAAAATATTTATAAACTCATCCTTCTAAATTTTTATTTGAATAAATAAATGCAAATATTTTACTTAGAAAAATTAAGTAAATTTGACTCCTCGCAGAATTATGATTAAAACTTTGATTATAATTTTATCTCGGCACCATCTGTTGGATTTTTTGTAAAAAAAAAATAGGGGGGAAAATGATAATAAAAAATAGAGAGTTTGTAAAATATCGAATTTTTTTTTTTTTTCTTTAAAATACCAAATTTCATTTTCTTTCGAATAATTATTTTTAGAATAAATAGAAATCTCGACAATAAGAAATTCTTTACAATATGAATTTGTCTTTCGAAATCGTTTAATTGCATAAAAAGACAAGAGTAGATGACATTTATTTAATATTTTATTTCTGCTCTTATATTCGTCCAATTAATGGCAAACTGCCTCCATTTGCTATCTTAATTATGTAATTACATGTTTCCCTTGTATAAAGAAATGTTACTCCACAAAATAACATTTATTTCGTCGAAGAATCATAGGTAAAGAGTCAACTTATTCCATTACATAACATTGATATCATTAATATAGAAAGAAAGAAAGAAATTTTAGAAAATTTCCGTTAGACATTATAATAGAAAATAATAATAATTTGTAATATATATGAAGTAAAAAAACAACAGAGAGATAAATGTGTCTTTACGATAAAACTGGACAAGAATAAAATCAATTGTTTAAACTGTTCAGAGATTATCATGATAAATTATTTTATATCAAAGAAAACTGGATAAATAAGCAAAGAAATACAACTTTGACTACTAAAATCAAATGTTACTACTTGGGATTTATGGTAAAGATTTATGGCTCTACAGTATTTTAAAATCACTCTCAACAGATTGCTAATGATTGATGAAGTTTAACCATCGTACATTGATTTATTAGTTTAATTATAAAGTAATCATAGCATATTATATTCTAGATACAAATTGTAATATATTTACTATAGATTATAGATATTTGTCGTGTTCGTTTACCAGGAAAATATATATTAAATGCACTGTATGTTTTCCTGAAGCAAATGTCTAAATGTTATTCCTTTTTTCTTCAATTTTACAACCATTCAGTTTCATATATATTATTTAAATCGTAATGTATATATAATAAACTTAAATTTAAGATTTTATTTTTGCAGTTCACAACTTCTTCAGAGAGAATCGAAAGCAGATAGATGAGAAGGAAACGAACAAAGGAACATTTCCGTTCCTCCTCCTTCCTGTTGGTGATCCTAACGACTTGTCTTACACGTCATTTATTCTTCAACCTTATAACCTTAATTCTGTTACCGAAGCATTTACTATAAAAGTATTAACGATTAAGCCTCGACAGATAAAAGCAGAGGATAATTTTCACAACGTAAGAAATTAAAATTAATAAGATACTTAATCGGATAATAATGAACTTGCAATAAAATATTTACTTAAGAGTTGTTTGATTCTAGAGCAAAATCAATGAAAAAGAAAAGAATTGCAGTAATAAAATATTTCGAATCTATTATCAGATATTGGAGGACATTACCATGACGAAAGTACTGTACTGTACTGTACATTACATGGTAGAGCTCAATCAATATTCAAGATATTTGTAATCTTGAAGATTTTCTGAATTCTGATAACTCAGCATTTCTATGCGATTTCCTAAATCTGAGAAAAATAAATCTGTTAAACCAATTTGATTCAAAGATAAGTCCTTGATCAGCTTAAATATAAAAATAAATGGGAAAAACTTTTCCTTTTCTTGACTAGATTTTTATATTAGTAAATAAATAAATTATCGCATCATAATTCTGTAATATTTTTATAGTTTTTAATAATAAAATTTGTTATCGAAAAACTAAAAAAAAATAATAATAACTTTTTTAATAACAGAGAGACAATAGTTAAATAATACAAACAGGAATTGTTAGATTGTTGATGTTAAAATAATGTAAAGCTAATTTTAATTAAGATTCTTCTAATAAAGATGCGAAAAAAATTAATAATAAATAATGATTTGACATATTCTGTTATAGAAAAACGAAGTCAAAGTTTATATTTAATAAATTGCCTTCTGATGTAAGAGATAAATATAACTTCTACATAAATCTATTTTTCATTTTTCAACTAATTAATTGTAATAAAAAATTACGGACAGGACTAAATGAAATGAAATGCATCTAATTAATATAAGTTAATTATGATTTATTACGTTTATTTAGAAATCTCCAACTCATTCTTTAAATAAAATTTCATCAGTGAATTTATGTAATTAAGTAAGGAATCATCCACCATTCATAGAATCAATAATCTTATATATTTTATGGAAAAACACGAATTACTAATAGCTAAAGATCTATGAATTTACTGAAAATAAAATCACTACAAACATTATTTTATTTTATTTTTAAATACGTAAATTCGAACTAAAAAAATCTTTCGTCGACATTTTAATATTTAAATAATTTAAAAAGCAAAATTAATAAATGTTATAACAAATTTATACGAACTCCATAATGAACCATCCATGCAAAGTTCTACGAATCGTCTATGGTAATTCTATGTGTTTTTTTTTTATTTTTTCAATTTTAATTGTAATATAATTTCTTAAATTGAATCGTTTATACTTAATCATTAAGATATAATTTATAAAAATAATAAAATCGATTTTTGTAATTAAAATTTCGTAGTTCCTTTCATCATTTTCGTGAGAATAAAAATGTATGTAATTGAATACGTTTCGATATTTTCGAAATATTCGATTTTTACAAAAGGAATAAGATTTAATCTTCTTAGCATATAAATTCTGTTTTGTGCCACTAGAGATTGCCATTAACCAATCCATTTTGACATTTAGCTTTAATCCGTCGACGGAACACAACCCCATTATTAGCAACTCCACAAAAATGCAAAAGACATTAAAAATTCTCCAAGTTAGTTTCGTTTCTGTTTAATAACTATCGGATTTTACTTACGATAATATTTAAAAAAAAAGGAATTAAATTCAATATTTACAAGACTTATTGCGTTTCTTTCCTTTCGAATTTTGAAAATGTTAAAAGACAAATAGATATAAAATAAAAATTCATTTAATTCTCCATTAAATGGCGATTAATATTAATATGAAATTTATAAGACTTTAAGAAGATAATAATTTAAGAAAAATATTTCATAATATATCTTAAAACTAAATTCAGATTTTTAAAAATTATTATTATTAAAATGTTAGGTTTAACTTCTTGGATGATGTTTTACAGATTTCAAGTTTTATTTTATATCTTAATAAATATTAATACGCTTTTAAATTAAAATAAATAATATATTATCGTCATTGTACTTTAAGTACGCTCATTAACAAAAAAGCTCACTCAGATAAGTTACAATTTTTTTATTGCTAAGAAAAGATCCATTTTCTTAGCAATAAAAAGTCTATTATGGGTTAAATCAGGCCCCCATGGGGTGGCCGGGTGTTGAGGAACAAAGCCCGACATACTGGACGGATTACCCCCAAAAATTGGAAGTATCCAGGGCCTTAGTCTCGAGTTTTTCGTGTTACAACTCCCAACGTGTTGAAGGTGTCACGTGGTACTATCTCACACACTGACGTCAAATTGGTAGTCTCGAGTTCTAACTCACGTGCTTTCCCATCTCACCATGCGAGTTGCTACTCACGTTGAGTCGAGCATGTGAGATCGCTACACGAAAGTAAAAATGGCTGACGGATACGCAATTCTTATCGCTATCGAAGAGTTAGAAAGAGCCGAAAGACGTTGTTTGAGAAGGCAACGAATTTTTCGACCACGAGTAGATGACATTTCTTTTCGTGTCAAGTCAATACTAATAAAAAAAACTTTAATTCATAATTGATAAATGTATACAGCAAATTTTTCTAAAAATAAAAAGAAGTATCTAATTCATCGAAAAAGAGTATTAAAATGATAGTAAATTATATGTATAGATTATTAAAAGCATAGACACTACATTAAGATTATTTATTAATCAGAAGTGTTAAGTTCTGATTAATAAATAATCTTAATAGACAAAACAATTTAAGAAATAGATCAAGGAAGAAAACTATATGAAGAAAGGATTAAGTTTAAATACATTTTCCATTACATAACGGATTTTTTAGGTTCAACACACGCAATTAATTTTTCAAGTAATTCTCTCCACAAAGCGAATTGTCTTTTTCTTGTAAATTCGTTGTCGAATTTTCCGCTGTTCATTTTCTTATTATTTTCTATATATGTTACTAATATTTCTTTTTGTTCTTCGCTTATTTTTTAAAATAAAACATTCGAGGTTTTCATTTTGTTTCTGCGTACTATATTGCCACAAGACAACTTTTAACTGTAGCACGTGTAAACTAATTCGCGTTGATTTGTTTACAACTTGTTACAGTTAAGTTGATTGGTCGAATCATTATAGTCGCAAACCCAGATGCATTGTAAATAATCCCATCATGCTTATCGACAAACGTAAACAAGTGAATATGACCTACTTCCGCTCGCCTTTCGAGTTCACTCGAAGGGTCTAACTCGAGACTACCGATTATGTGAGTCATAGTAACACGAGTGAGTTCGATGACGTCAGTTCGAGTACAACACGAAAAATTCGAGACTAAGGGCCCTGGGGTTTTTCGACCCGTCCGGTTTCGATCCCGGATCCCCCAGAGTGGTAGGCTACCATCCTATCAGAGTGCGTACCCCAGTATACTATTAAAAAGTTGGCAGAGAAATTTATCTTCAGAATTTTCTATGAACCTGTTGTTTGGTGGTTTTCGAACGCCAAACATACCTGCACCACGCAGGCACAGCTGACGAAATTTAACAAAGATCTTATCATCGGGCTGAGGAAAGCGGGATGGCCGTTTCGCCGAATTGATTGCAATTCGGCTTGACTGTGATCCAGAAGAAATGAAGACTAATACAAAAGTTAAGATATAAGTACGTTTATTAACATGTGCAATACGATTGTATTGTAGAAGATCCGATAAATCATACTTGCCATCATAAATCAACGTTATGAAGTTCGAACAAATATATTTTAGTTTCGTCTGTGTGTGCCGATGGGGAGGATTTAAGCCCCGTGGATCCCCACAGATCCATCCATGATGGGGGCAGGAGATATATGAGGACACACATAAACAGAAGCAGGCTCTAGATACCCAAGATAGACCATCGGGAAACTGTCCTCACAGCTGGTATGTTAGTATGAGAGCTATCTGGTATGACAGTCGTCACTCCTATTTGTGATGTGAGAGACATTGATGGAACAGCGATACGTTCAGGAAATTCTGTGCCTGAACTACAATCATTTTATAGTATGTAATGTTTGGCCGCACACAGATTTGCCAGAAATCTCTGTCACGTTGCTAACTTTCTTGGCCTGCTCGGTCTCCTGATTTGTCATCCATTGAACATTTACGGGGACCAAATGGTACGCTATCTTCGGCCATCTACGATGGTGACGAAGGTAAAATGGCAGTTACAGTACAACCGTGGTAAGATAGCATACGATGCCTGTATGTCTCCATGCCTGACCATATTGTTGCTTGTATACAGTTAAGAAGAAATTCTACAAGATACTAAAGGTTAATTTAAATTGCCACAGTTGATCCACAGAAAATAGCGTACACATTTATTCCCATCGTCATAACGTTCACACTAATAAAGTTTCATTCGATTTCAACACCTTTTCTTTAGTACGTAATAAGTACAAATTTAAATTTTATCTATCGCATCATTCAATTTTTCTTTTATTATTTTGATTTATTTTTAATAAAATATCTCAATCCTTTTATAAAATAAAAACTCGAATATTTTAAAACTGTCAAAACATATTTCTTTATACGTAATTTTTACAAACATGTTAGCATTTACCTTCAAAATTAAAATCTATTATTTCATCATCAAAAAACCATTTTAACCAAAATAAAAAGATGTAAATATTACTACTGTAGATTCATCATGTAACACATTAACATCTTAACTTCATTTTAATGTTAATTCCTTGCAAGAAAAATTAGCAATTTATTCGATACATTTAAAAGAGAAATATAATTAAAAAAAAATCATTAAATGAAATTATGCATCTTCATTCGAAAGTTCTTTAATCAGAAGTTGCAAGGCAATTCTAACCTGTCATTCTCAATTTAGATTTTCGTCAACACCTAATAATCTATTAAACAAACAGTAAAATAAAAATCCTCTCGTACTTTTTCCAGTTATTAATAGATATTTAATCAATAAAATGGCTTCAACACTTATAAAAGAAATGCACTTTTATTCTCATCTTTTATTATTATGTACAGTAGCTTATTATTTTTTGCACATATCCATTTACCAAATGGTCCTAACACAAAACCCAGTTATTTGTATTGCATATCGATTTTTCTCTATACTTTCTTTATCATTAGATAATGGCTTATCAAGAAATACTATCTATCAGTGAATTCTAGATGTAATCTATAAATCATCATGCATTCAACTACGTTATAGAATTAAGTCTATTCTATGAATATGAATCGTTTTAGACCTAAATTTTAACAATACTAAACAAATTGAAGAGGATGAGAACAAAATTACAAGCTAATCTATCAAAACTTCTGAATTCTAGCTTATAATATACTGTATTTTATACATGGAATGAATCTTTATTTAGCCTCAATTATACCATTGTTACGCGTTATTTTAATAAAATTAAAGATTGTACTGTACTTTATTGTACATTAACAATTTGTTTCATAACATTAACGATTTATAAAATTAATTTTGTTAATATACAATTGTTTACAGTCCTATAAGTATTATTATTATTATTATTTTTTTAATAATGCTGACAGTAGCGTAAACATGAATTACATTTGTAAATAAATAAATGTAGGAGAATGATTTGGATATGCAAATGACCACTAGCTGAGAGGAACATCCACAGTGGTTCAGAGGTGAATAAATGTTTATACCCCTTAATACCCTGTTCTAGTTATGCTACTAAATACAGATATTTCTATAAATAAAATTCATTTATTAATTATTATTTTGAAGTATTGCAAAAAATGCTTTTTCTAGTTCTTACTGTCTTTTTAAATATTGCGAGTAATTGACTTCTTGCGTGGATTTTCGAATATACGAGATTTACGCTTAAATTGAAATAAATAAATCAATTTTCTTTATGATATTGACGAATGATTGAATCTTCCACGATTTTGCTCGACTGATTATTCGAAATTCCAGAAGAACGAATGCGAATTCTTGATGATTGAGGAGATTTAATTAAAGATTCGGAAAAATGCTGCTCTTAGCATAATTTCTCATATTTTCTGGTTATATAAACTTTTTCTAAACGTGAAAGGTGCCATCTAGCGATAAGAATATTATAATTTATAAGTATTTAATAAAATAAAACTTTTATAAACTGTCGAATTTTTATGTAAATTTTATAGTATTTTTCTAATCTATTTAATAATATTTATTTAATAAATCCGTAAAAAGCGTGAAGTTTTTTATTAATATAAAAAAGCTATAATGATAAGTTCTATATAATGAAATTTTTATAATAAATCTAAACATTTTATGGATAATTATTATAATATATTTATATAAGAATTAAATATTAAAAAAAATTGAACTTATAATATATACTGTATATAAAAAAAATTCAAATCACCTGTTATATCCTGCCATCTAGTGAGTATAATTGTAACTAACCGCCACTTAAAAAATACTGTATTATTTATTAATTTTATAATTTCTAAACTTTTAAAGTATGTTATGATTAATATCATTAATAGTTTTTATTTTAATTAAAAATATACATGATAAAATTTCCTGTAAGATATGAATAAAGTTTCGGAGAACAAAGTAAAGCATGGCTTATCAATCGTGTTCGACTTTTATATTTCATTGTATTTATTTCTTACCAAATAATAAGCTTCTTCATTAACATAACAAAGGGTTCTTGTACTGTATTGTTCACTTTACACAACCAAAATCTATGGAGAATTCAGTGAAGAGTGATAACAAGAATACCTTTCATTCGGAAGATTTTTTTTTGTTTAACAAATACTGCGAATCGATTGTTGATTTATTTAAACATAACAAATATAAAGTTTTACTTTAAAATTTCAAATTTATTTAGTTTTAAAGTATTTAAAATTATTTATTTTTTATTTTATTTATTTAAATTATTTTGAACTGTATTAAATTAATAATTAATGAATAAAATTAAGTAATTTATGAGAGCAAAATTTTTTCTTGAATTCTTCGATATTTTTCTTTCATTTAATAGAAATTTTCTTTTTTATAAAGTAAAAATTATAATTTAAAAATGAAAACAATGGAAATAAATGTATATGAAAGAGGATTAACTGAAATGAATTTAGTTCATTAAATCAATGATTCTCTTGATGTAAGTGATTAGTGATCGCTTAAATCGAATCACAAATGAGTCATTATCGCCTACGCCTTCGTTCACTTTCCTTCTACCATGTAAAAATCAACTTAAATGCATGTCAAAATAGTTTGTCATTTCAGGCCAACTGGTGGGCCTGAAATGACAAACGGTCCTTGTGCCTTAACACTGGGAGTTCGGTCGTAGGCCAGTGCCTCTCTCGAACGAGCTAGCCACGTGGAGTTTTCCGGGTTTTCTCCATGTCTATAACTCCTAAATAGGGGCCAGTTTTCCTTAAAAAGACCTCCTGGAAGACATCTCCCTAGGCAGATCGCCCAAGAGTTGCGTTGCCATAACTTAAACAACAACAACATTGTCATTTCAGTAACCTTACGTTAAAGGTAAACAGTGCATAAATCATCCTTTTTCTCTAGATAAATACCATACTATATTGCAATTTAGAAAAATATATAGATCGGCACTTGAACCATTTGTGGTACTTTCAGAATCACTCTACTAGGCCAGTGATCTCGAGACCGAATTTCACGTAAGCTAAATAAACTGTAGCTTCAAGCCTAGTGTTATGAGTCTATAGAATTTGACCTCACATTTTTTACATGTATCATTATTTGGTGAATGAGGAGGATTTGTTATATGTTATAGTTCAGGACCACAAATCTATTTCAGATCTCCAGCCCTGAGTGATCTTCAAACTTTTAACATTTTCAGATCTTCATAGCTGAGAATTGTTTTGGAATTCTAAACAATAAAGAGCTTGTAAAAAAAAGACTTCAATGCCGCTTTCATTTTTTAAGCAGAAAAGCTACTTATAGTTATATAAGATGCAGTTTAGAAATTTTTTTTCGATATTTTTATAGTGGCATATTCAAAATTTCGTGTGGAATCATTGAGGATTTCGTAGAACAAGATTTATTAATAAATATCTCAGCCCTACACTAATAAAAACAAGTTTCTAATAGAAATTGATAAATTCTAACTTGTTCAAAATTATAAAATTAATATTACAAAATCATAAACAAGATGAAAACGCAAAATTTAAAATTAATGAGATAAATTGATAATAAATTTGATACTTTCTTGATTAAAATACAAATTTGATATTAATGCATAGAATTTATTTATAAAAATTATAATTATATTGTAATTAGAATGTAATATTACTTTAATAAATAAATAATTTATATATAATTATTTTATAGACCATAATATATTAAAGTATTTTTAAGTTATAATTAATAGCTAATTTTAGTGTCGTTTATAAATTTTTATTCCTTATTTTCAGTTTAAAAATTTTTTAATATTATAAATAAGAATTTTAATTAATTTTTAAATTACTNGGTAAAACGTCATCGCCGACTCGTGTCGCGACAGGATTGGTCGAATCTAGACTAATAGCGGATATTGTACAAACCGTTGAGTTTAAACGAGCAGTGGATGTACAAAAAACCATTTATTATTTAACAGCCATAAAAATTATATATATATATTAATGTTTTATTAATATTATTTCCTGTTAAAAGATGGCGCTATGTGTAACTATAAATAAATTTCTCTGATTATTGATTTCTCTATAAGAATTTCAAACATTCATTTTTAATGGAGATTATAAAAGAAAATATTTATATTATATTTGAAAGAAAACATTGTAGATATTTTATTACAAAAGCTATTTATGAATTCTGCATTTAAATTATTATTCCTGAATAATAAAAGTAGTTATAAAATAATAAATAAAATGTAAAAATATAAAATGTTTAATGTAAATCATTTAAAACTTATAATTAAAATTTTGGCGACGAATATTTACGCGTATTTTAATAAAACGTATAGACAGAAATGCTTTTGTTACGCTTAGAGACTTTGATTTGTATAGAGAATTGTGTAATAAACAGGAAAGGCGGTTTCAGAGGTGGGCTAAACACCCACTAAATAGCTGTATAATGCTTCATTATGGAGATATTTACGAGTCATGTGTCCAGAAATATGTCGAACAAACAAGAGGCGGAATTACTTATGCTCTATACCAACACGAATTCGTGTAATTCTCTAATGTGTATCGGTATAACCAATGTTAAAGGTACACATTTATAACGCATTACTTACATCTACCGTCGATTTACACGGTTAATGAATTGTATAATTATATTTTAACTAAATTCTCAGTTTAGATAGAAACTAATGAATTTGTCAAGATTCTTAATTTTAAAAATCTCTATCGTCATATTTATATTAATAAGTAAATTCGAAATAATGTAAAACGAAGAAATTTAATATTTCATTTTGTATAATAGCTCGTTTATTTTTTAAAATTAACGAAATTTTCTACTAATAGAAATTATTTAATATATATAAAAAATAAATAGAAAATTGATGTATATAGATTTTACATTTTTAATATTAATAATATAGATTATGTTAAACATTTTACCATAGAAATACTTCAAATATTAACATATACGAGACAATGTTTACATGTAAAAACATAATAAATATTTAATGACTAGAAATCAGATTAAAAGATTTTTTTACGTTAATTTTATTTATTTTTACATCAAAATATTTAATAAAATTTTTAATTTTTTTTAAGTCAACCTGCTATAAAAAAAAAACCTATTAAAATACAGAAATTCCAAAGGGGATTTCACTTTGAGATATATTAAAATACATCTGTTGATTATAAGTTTTTAATATAGCCTACTGCTGTCCGTTTAACAGTTATGTCAGTTTGGATGTAAAGCAGATACGTGTGACAGTAAGCAGAACCTTGTTCCTAAAGCAGTTTGCATAGCGCGTAACCATAGAAATAAGTTTTGGGTAACACAAAGTTAGTAATTGTAATTATAATGTATTTTTTTTTTTTTTTAGTTAAAAGAAGAGCATACTAATCAGATAGATGCATTAAATCTCGACCAGGTGTACATCAATGCATTAAAATGATTCCCCTTACTGCATTTTCGCGGTTACCGTAGCAACTTCTATCATCACGATAAAAAGGTTGCGTACAAACATCATTCATCAAACGGACTCGCCACGAATTATTAAAATATTTATGTTTATATTCCAGTTCCTTTAATGAAAAAAATAAATATATATATGTTTGTGTTTACAGTTAAGAATCTGCATATATAAATATTTACTATAAATCACTCCACAAAATAACATTTATTTCGTCGAAGAATCATAGGTAAAGAGTCAACTTATTCCATTACATAACATTGATATCATTAATATAGAAAGAAAGAAAGAAATTTTAGAAAATTTCCGTTAGACATTATAATAGAAAATAATAATAATTTGTAATATATATGAAGTAAAAAAACAACAGAGAGATAAATGTGTCTTTACGATAAAACTGGACAAGAATAAAATCAATTGTTTAAACTGTTCAGAGATTATCATGATAAATTATTTTATATCAAAGAAAACTGGATAAATAAGCAAAGAAATACAACTTTGACTACTAAAATCAAATGTTACTACTTGGGATTTATGGTAAAGATTTATGGCTCTACAGTATTTTAAAATCACTCTCAACAGATTGCTNGACAATTTCTCGAGAAAAAGAGAATATATAAATAGTTTTTTTGGGGGGTTTATGGTGTATTGGGGTCATCGAGAGCATGTATGGGGATGAAAGAGAGTAGGCCCCTTTTATCCCTTATTGGAGCCATTTTTGGGGACAAATAAAATACATAGAATGTCTCTTTATTAATAAAATTCAATCTTTAAAATGTTACTTTTTGTCAGTAGAAATAACATTAATTTATAAAGGTAGGAACCATTAAAATGCCCTAAGTTTACTCCTTCAGTTACCCCTCTCGACTGCCCTATGAATCTGAGACGAAGGGGTCGAAGAGGTGCCAAATCCTACTAACTTTAGGGCGTCTAAAACCCCAAATTCATAACTGGATAGGTAAAATTAATATCAACTCTCTTTCTTCTTAAACTTATATAATTCTGTTATATTTTTATTAATTAAATTAAACAATTTCTTAATTAAAATATTGTATTTAATACATTTTAATAATAATAAACTTAATTTAAAAGGATATTTTTACTAAATGCGCTCTTGAAATTTCCGAAAGACTTCTTATAAAATTTGAGAAACTTGTTAAATTAGGAATTAAATTCTTCGTCTTTTTATAAGCAAATGAAATTTTTATTTAATTATAAATATTTATGTTATTAATTATAAAGAAATTATATGATTTGGGAAATTTATTTACCTTTTTTGCTTCAGAATTTTCTTAGTTTCAATTATTTTGAAAGTAATTATTTAAAATAAAACTATTTTTCGCTTGCAATAGCAATTATTTGTGAGTATCAAATGACATTTTTAATTAAAAAAAAAGTGCGTTTAAAAGTATTGTATTAATTAGAATTGGTTTAAATTTTATTTTAATTAAATTTAATTAATTAATTTAATTCTAATAGAAATTTATGTAAATGTGATCCTTTTTTTTAAAGATAAAAATTATATAGGAAATATTAATTGAATATTGTTTAAGTCTGTTAAACTTCTAAGCTTTATGTGTTTACATTTATATAAATTTTAACACTAGACAACCTATATAGTCCCTGCATTAATACAACATACATTATATTGATTGTTCCTGTATAAATCTTCACAAAATTTACCTTCGTAATGTATCTACTTCATTAGTTGAAGACTACATCTTAGTCATTCCCGACATTAAATTTAGAAAGTAACTTATGCAATTAATTAAAAGAATAATTTTAATTAATTTTAACTCGAATTAATAAATATAAAGTAGGCTTTTAAAAGGAAAAAAAATTAAAATATCTCTTTAAAATTCTACAGCTTATATTCAAATAAAACTATTTATTGTCTAGCAAGTAAAAGATTTTATCTTCACATACCATTCTACGAATTTCCTGCATATTAGTTTGTTTTGATAAGTCAGGCATTCTGTACAGTGTAATTATTCTGCAGGCATTTATAGGCATTCTGTATAATATAAATATTCTGCAGGCATTTATAGGTGTTCTGTACAGTGTAAATATTCTGCAGGCATTTATAGGTGTTCTGTACAGTGTAAATATTCTATAGCCATTCTGTACAGTGTAATTATTCTGCAGGCATTTATAGGATAATATAAATATTCTGAAGGCATTTATAGGTGTTCTGTACAGTGTAAATATTCTGCAAGCATTTATAGGCATTCTGTATAATATAAATATTCTGCAGGCATTTATAGGCATTCTGTATAATATAAATATTTTGCAGGCATTTATAGGCATTCTGTACAGTGTACTGTAAATATTCTATGGACATTTATAGAGCATATTCACTACTTAAGTTTGAATCATTTTTAATCTTTTAATATTTATATAAACCGTAGATTATATTAATCAAAAATTTTCATTTTTAGAATCGTTTGCTTATTCTATTAAACCCAAAGCTGATTGCTTAATTTGTAAAGAAGAAAGAATGAAAAAAAAAAAGTTCCAATTCAAAATCCATGATTGATGTCATCATTAAGTCTTAACAGCTGACATTATAAAGAAATTTTTCCGATTAAAAACCATTAAACTGTTCAGTAAATATTCATATAATAAATCAAGGAATAGTTACGTTTTAATTTTTAATTTTTCTCATAATCCTTTCTTTTTTTCCTTAAGAAAATGGTTTTAAGTTTAATGTTTAAGCATTCAGAAGTACATAAAACTTTATTTAAGATGTCGAACGACGTTATAAAACCAATCAGAACATCTTTGAAATTATACATAAACATAATTAGGGTAATAACAAATATAATTACAATTGTAAATGACAACCGAACATTATAATACATGTACATAATTTGATTAAATTTGTTTATGATATAAAGAGTAATAATTCGTGTTATATAATCGTAATGATAAACGATATAAACGTAATTATATCAAAAATTTAATAAATGAATAAGAATGACATTTTATAGAAAATGACAGTGAAAAAAATATATATATTCATTTTTAAATTAAATTATAAATTTCTAAAAATCTATAAAACAAATATTTCTTTATAAATTATTTTAATCAATCCGGAAATCTACTAAAAACGAAAAAAAAAATTCGGCATGAATAATAAAAAAGGTTTATTCTTGGAACCTTTATGGAGAAAATTCAGTAAAGTGTAGCACTTTTTTTTTTTCGGATATTTTACTCGAGTAAAGACCTAAACTTCGAAGAATTTTCAGGATTCGATCGACTGAAAGAAATATCTATTTGTATAGCTTAAATGAGTCTCATAAATAAAAAAAAGAAACAAAGATTTTTATCAATAGAACGTATTGTTCTCATCGATACACAAAAGGAAACTTTCCTGGAGTGTTCACACATCGACAAACCGCATTTCCCCGGATGCAATTTGTCTTATCCTCTTTTTCTTTAAAAAAAAAAAAAAGCTAAAAAAGAATAATAAAAAAGTGTTCCCAAATGATTACTTTCATTAGTAGTAAAATGGCTCCCTATTCCGAGAAAGTTTAATTGTTCATTTGACTTATTATTATTATTTTATTTCTTTTTGTTGTTCATCGAAAAATAATAATCTTAAACTTTTGAAAGTGTCGACTCCAGGGGAAAAAAAATCAAGTTAAGATTTACTTTTATGTAAGGACAATGAAGGAGACAGAATGGAAAAAAAATATATATATACATTGAATTTTTTAAGCTCTTCGATCGGATGAATAAAATATTTTTCTTGGAATTACATGTTCGTTCTCTGATAAGTATTGTGAGAAGCAAATTATTCGTTATTTTTTTAATGTTTATCACTTATAAATTTTATAGTTATTAATATTAATTGCCATAATAATTTTTATAATAAATAATAGTTTTACAATACGTGCAATAATTTATTATGACATCTTCACGATGACGTGCTGTAATTTTTCGTTACAATGTTCTCAATTTTTTAATAGTGTTTTGCTCCTGTACATTATACTTTTCCGGTTATCAACGTCATCTAACTCCTTACAGATTGCAGAAATAATGCTACTTCTGGTCTAAATTAGGAATTTATATAGAGTTAATTAGGGCTTCCTGTTTCGAAGCTTTCCATATCTGGTCTCGATTTTTATTTATCTCACTTCATTCACGAGATTAAGGTAGAACAGACAGACGTACAGACGTCATAGGTTTACAATTTTTTTTCAAATTGCATCCCAATAACTAATTGAGAAAAGTTTCAATTTAATAATCAAAATATATTGAATTTTGTTATAAATATATAAAATAATTAGCATATATTAGCTAATTTATTTTAAAATTTAAAGATATTTTAAGTTAATAACATTAAACGTTCAGCCTAAAGTAGATTTTGGTTTCTAGAAAGACACACAGAGAAACAGGTTGTAGGGAAAAAAAGTCATTTCGGACCTATTATAATGCAAATTAAGTGTTAACTTTTATATAATTTTGATAGATGATAATGTAAATATTTAATTTTTTTTAATAAATTTTCGAAACTTCTTACAAATTTTTTACTTATTTTCTTCCGGGCACCGTCCTTTAGTAGATAATAAATAAAATGTGTTGTGACGTTGTTAAGATCGTAAAATATTTTTGTACATTATGTGGAAAGATTATTACAATAATTTCCTCGCTGGCCATCAGCAAACAATAGATTTACAATCTTGAAGAAGATCAGAGAAGCAATGATTACATTGTAAAAACGATCCGAAAGTAGAACATTAGAAACAACTTTTCATATCTAGAAAATCATTATTGAAAAAATATGTAATAAAAATCGTTCCATAGAAAATTACTCACCGAAGGAAAATCAATTTTTGATTAGATGCGCTTTTATACCATGTAAATTTTACGTAATGATACTTTTTCCTCCATAATTCTATCGAAATGTTTGTTGAAAAGACGAAATTTTATTGGAACAGCCCAATATTTTATTCTGAAAAAAATTCCGAAAATGCAATTCACCTATACGCTTCTCGTTTACGATAAAACTTCGAATTATTGTAATTTTTAATGAAATAAACACAACTTTTGATGATATATTAATTTGGCTGCAATTTGGAAAAAAAAATTATACCGTCTGTTTGTTTGTCTGTCCTTCCTTAATCTCGAGAACGGTATTAGGTAGATGAAAGTCGAGACCAGATATGGAAAGCTTAGGGGAAGGAGGCCCGAGTATACTATATACGAACTTCCTGTCTAGACCGGAAGTTACGTGTTTTCAAATCAAAAAATTCTCCCACAATGGAATTATATAGATAACCATTATGACTCTATTATTATCGAGAAAACTATGATGTACAGAAGCAAGACACTACTAATTTGAGATGGAGAGCATATATTTTAAATTAAATAAATTAAAAACATGATTAAAAATTTCAGCCACAGCCACAATTTCTTTCCTTGTAATACAGTAGACCCCTATAACACTGTAGATTATTCCGTTTTATATGAATTCCATGTTGTACGAGTCACTTAGATTTTACAAATACATGAGCCGTTCACAGCCCGGTACACGTATTTGTAAAATCTAAGTGACTCGTACAACATGGAATTCATATAAAACGGAATAATCTACATTGTTATAGATTAAATTTATTATGTGTCATTATGAATTATTCCAATTAAATTGGAATAATTCATAATGACACATAATAAATTTAAGATAAAAATCAATTTTAAAAGAATTCTCCTTTCTAAAAGTACAATATCTTTTCAGAATATCTGGAGATTGTCTCAAACTACAAAGACTTGGATTCGATTTCCATTTCGAAGGGTTTCGATTTTATCTTTCCGGATTCAACTTAAACTGAGTCGAGTGGAACAAATTAACAATAAAAGTAACTCTTAAAAAAAATCTATCAAATTTACAGTAAAGGCTTTTATTCGGAACGGATAAAATCGTTTATCTTATAAAATATAAAAGAAATCTTTTATTTTGTTCCATTACAGCCTTAATAATGATATAATTGGTAAATTATATCATTTTCAAATTAAAATATTAATTATTTTCGTAGCTATTTCAATAATATTAGGACACTTACAGCTAAGTTAGCTCAGGGACTACAATCCTACAAACTGGCACCAATCTAAACAATCAAAGTTGTTCTTATATTTCATACCATAAGATGATTGTTCTTATGGATTGATCTTGTGGAATGAAAATGAATGAAGAATCTGAAGATGATTTTTATTCGATTAGTGAAATTGGTTCACACTACAAAAAGGGCTGGAAGGGAGGGAGGTGAAGGGTTGAGCTTCAGTGGACGTTCGTTTGTTTCATTAAACTTTATACAGTTTATGCATTTTATTATATTTATTTCAAAATGTCTTGTTTGTTTCGTTTCTTTTTATGGTATCTATCATTCATAAAATGATAAAGGTTTAAAGGGGGATCGAGTTTTGTTGGACGAAAAGAGGGGAGAGGTTTAGGAAATTTGGACAAACTGGAACAAGAGGAGAGAGTAATAATTTCAAGTAAACTGCGGACGTAATTAATGGACATACCCAAACACGGAAAGCGAAAATTTTCAACATTTTGCACTGGAGTAGCAGAATCTACGTGAGAAAAGAGCAAGTTATGAATGTAACAACAATTTGTAATATATTAACTTTCCTTCATGTTTTATTACAGACTAATATCTAATCTAGACATATTTAGATAAGCGCTTTCTTAATACACATTTCTAAATACTGTATTAGAACAATCATATTTCAATTAAAGTAAAACAGAAGTTATTTTAGATGACAGTTCAAAAAGATTTGCGATGATTTTTAATTGCACTTTTTAATTCATTACTTCATTAATGATATTTTATTAATAAAAATATAAAAAGGTAAAATTTATCTGTTTGAAAATATATATTTTTTATTAAATTTCTCGGTTGTTTAAAAATGTTCAGAATATTTTTAAATTCAACACACAATTTACGATTTAATTCATTTGGTTTAGAAAGTTTTAAGGAAATGAATTTAACATGATTACAGTTTTAAATATTCGAGTAATTATTCAATTGCAGTTGATTTAAATATAAATTATTATACTACCAAGTTTATTTCGCACTTAAATAAGAGCCAATTTCCCATAGCAAATCTTAGAATTACCCTTTTGAAATTACGAGAATTACCCCCCTTGGCATTGCTTTAACCCATTAACAATAACGAATTATTATACTTTATAATTGAATTTATGTAGTTTTTCAATTTTTAAAACTCTTTCAGATGATGTTCCGTACATATTTCGTTACATTGTATTTCATTTATGCTTCGTTGTCAACTGTTTAAAGCTATTATATGAAGTGACCAAATCCCAACAAATGCAGATTTGTCGAATTCAAAAATGTTATAAATATCGTAAAAAGTTTAATTTTCATTTATTTGTCTTATTTTCTTATATAGGACTAATATATTTAAATTTTTAATCTTAGCGTATTCACATTGTAGAAACACTTACCTATACTTTGTTACTCTGTATACCTTAACTGTTTGCTTACTTGATCGAGCTGACCAACATTAAATGCCATAAAACTCGAATAAGAATTTTTACTTTTAAAAAATACTACTTGTTTCGCCATTCTTACCCTATTGGGAGGCAGAATGACGAACACATCGGGGCAAGTTGACGTATGATTTAAAATACAGACAAATACAAATTATTTTTACATTTGGAACAATGCCCCTCTGATTCTATTTTAAATAATAAAATTAAAACAAAAGAAGCGAAATACAAACAAACAGAATATTTGACCAACTGGGGTAAATCGCGAATGAATTTTCCTGTATCTTCGTAACTCGTGCTATCAACACTTGTCTTTACAACACTGAATCCACTCAACCTCGAGTGGATCTGCAATATTAGCTTTTAAAATATGTAAATATGTCTGTCTTAATTAGCTTATAAATCCCTTGTTAAGGTATGTTGATGATTCGTCAGTCAGCGTGTTCAATAATGAAATGATTTAGTTATTGCAGAGTTAACCTATCAGTTAGACAAATTCTGCATGAAAACGATTGCAAAGAAATGCCTGATCTAACGCTGAAAAAATTATTTCGCTACTATACAAAATAGAGTACTTATGGAAAGCTTTCCAGACACATGAAAAATATTTTACTGATTGGAAATCAAATTTTTAAGCATAACAACTAAAGTATTGTACGTATAATAAATCAACCATTCATTGTCAAGCTGGACCTGTTGATACAACCTCACGTTTTACACCAGACAAGTGTTTCCACTTATCTCTAGATTAACTTAAAAAATCTTGTTCCATTCGCCAATTTGACCCGTCTTTCCTTACACTTAATTAATAATTATTTTAATTTAATTTAATTATTATAATTTTATATCAAGTATAATATTTTAAAAAATTATATTTAAAAAAATCACGCATATTTTCGATTCAACAAGTAAACCAGAAAACAATTTTATCTCTCGCACTTTTAAACTCTTCCAAGAATAAAGTGTTATATCCATAATTTTTTTTTATATATAGAAAATTGAAGTCGAAATATATTCACAGATGTTTCCTTCAAATATAAAATTCCATTCCGCATACATATATACATATAAATCGATTCCCGGGTATAAAATCAATGCCATAGAATTTCGGATCGAAGAAATATCAGTCGACAAATAATGTATCAACATTTTATAATTTATGAACTTGGATGACAAGTTATTGGATGACAATTTTATCCCAACTTATTGGCATGTGTCAAATGGCGATGACAATTGCAGCGTAAGTGACTCAAATATAGAGACTCGGCAAATTCTTTCACTCATCCATCACGATATTCCTTTGACAAAGTGTCTACACTATAGAGAAATTCTTTCCTCTGATGTACGGTATTGGCTTTTAGCAATATTTTAAATTTACTTATAATATATGAAAATTATCGAATCGAAAATATAATTTCAAAGTTTCTCTTTCAAAGATCGTGGCTTATTAAAAATAAAACTGCTGAACTAAAGATACTTTCCCGTTGTTATTTTTAGAAAATTGGCTAGAAATGCCATTATTTGACTGAGCTTAAATGTAAAATATAATGTGCAATAATGTTTTTTTTTTTACTAAATAAAATGTTCGTAAATGACAATTTTTACTAGCTTTGTACCCTATTAATATTTGGCATGTGGCCAGATGTGAGTTAGCTTTTAGCGATACCTTACATTTTCCTACGTTTTAAAGGTATATTATTAATATTTAATCGTGTAAACAACACTAAAACCATCACGTCTAGTTCATTTAATTTACGTAACTCTGTTGCCATAAATGATTAAATTACGGATTCATTTCGTAAGCCTTAATTTTACGGGCAATAGATATTAGGCCTTATAATTATAGATATAGGATATAATTACGGAAGCATTCAAACCTTATTTCTATACTGAGAAGAATAAGAATTTTATTCTAGGCAGAAACTCGAAGAATTATTTGTTTTGGTGTAATATAGGCTACACGACATCGTTATGGAGCATCACACGTGCCTTTTTTTTTTATATAAATTCAAACGGATATTCGAGCAATTTCTCACTCTTATCTTTTTTTACTGCTTTACATAAGTCATTTGTTACATTTTCTTTCTCAATAAATGGCAAGACCAATGAATCATCTTGGTCACCAGTTATTTTGGCGCCATTCGCTTCCTACAATAGTACTTTTTTTACTAGGAAACACTTAATTAAATGTACAATACGTTGACTAAATTATTTTATTATCGCTCTATATATTTTTTAACTTATTACCATTAAAAAAATACATAAATAATAAGATTTTCTAACTATTAACGTAAGAAATGTTACTTGTTTAAATGATAATACAACGGAATAAAGTATTTCCGACGGAACTAATTCATTTCCTCTTCAGATATATAAAGTATTTAGCCTACATTCGTTAGTAAATACTGTTACAGAAACAAATCTAAGAATGGCTATACTTAACGATTATAACATTTAAATCAGATGCAAAGAGTACAAGAATAATTTGTAATTTTGTACAGCATGGAAACTCTCTCGTGTGATATTTCAATTTACCTAATTTATCAGATGCACTTCATTATTGTCGTCTTCCTTTTTAAATAGTCTCGTTGGAATTTAATGCCAAATGAAAAGTTAATCATGGTTTGTTAAAGGTTTTTTTACGAAATATTCGTGTAATGTTTCGAATTTTAAGGCACTTTTAACTATAACAATGTATTTTTTTTTTTATTACTTTGACGTATAGGAGATTTTTCTGACTGATTTTAAGGAATCTTCTTTATCTAAAGGCTATAGAAACTGACACGCTAGATTCTTATATTTTCTTAAAAGAAAAGTAGAAAATCTATAGGCATATCCTTTATCCAACTTGCGTTTAGAAAGAAAAGAAATTTATTGACAGTTTCTTTTTCAAAAAATAAAAAGATTTGTCAGATGAATTTTTTGGCATCCCTCAAGACTTTAAACCAAGTTAAATTAAAGAACTGTTTTAAAGTCAGCAGTTTCAAGTGTTTCAATAGATCGGGTTGATTAGACACGACTTTACAAACTTTTCTCCGACGATTAGCACTATTTTTAGATATTTTAAATATAAATAGATTCTGAAACAAAAAATGAGCATTATTATTCTTTCAAAAAAGCTATCTGAACCGCTTTTCTTTGAAGGAAAAAAAAGAAGAAAAGATGGAAGAAAGTTACACCATTATTTTCTAAGACAGCAACGCAAATAACCCCCTGGAGAAGAATGCTCTCAATACAACTAATGCTTTTATTACTTCTAATCAACTACAGGTGGTTTTAAATGATCTTTTCATAGAATGCCTTCAATATTCTCCAATACAATTGACAAAGAAGCGAAAGATAGAGAAGTTTAAAGCTCTTTTCCATAAATACTATTGTTGTCCCTCCTTTAACTTTCTTGTCACAGCTGTGGCTTAATGAATGGCTATTCTAAATGCAAAGCTTCACTTACACCTTCAATGAAATTTTAGCTTATAGTCTAACAAAGAATGATATCTATTATGTAATTTTTCTGCTGCTTCATCTTTTTTTTGTAATTTTTTTTTTGTCGTTTTACTTATAAAGTATGTTATCTAACCGATAAAAATGGTTTTCTTTCAATATTTGTTTAAGTTATTATCTATCCTCGACTTTTAAAACACTTTAAGAAGTTTGTTTATCTCTTGTTAACTCTTTAAAATTCTGCTACATCCCTTAAAATCTCGAGATTCCTTTTTTTTTATATGGTTAAAAATTCTATCCACGAAACAAAAATGTTAAAAGGATAAATCTAAAAATAAAAAAGGGAGTTTACTTACCGAAAGAAGAGGCAAAAGACCCAATACTAGTTTTTCTTCGCTTCTTAGAATGTCTTGCTCGTTTAAAAACATGTGTAACTATTAAAATATAAATATTATTAATTAATAAATTCGATTTTTTAATTAATTAATTAATTATTAAACTTACTTTTATTAGCCCAATATTTCATATTTCTAACTTCGTGTACATCATCATCATCACTCTTTCTGCTCCCGTTACTCCCGTGTTCTTAATAGAAAGAAAAGTATCATTTTAATAATTAAACAGTAAATTTTTATTACATTTATATACATTATCGATCGAGTTATATAGAGTTAACATTCAATCAATCAATCAGTTTATTTGTATTAAGGCTATTAGCCTGTTACAAAGGATGTATTTTAATAACAATCAATTTTTCTATCATTAAATTATACATCATCATCAACCCAATTTAACCTAAATCTTTATCACATAATCTAATAAACTATATTACAACTAGGTACAGTACATATACTTGAAACAAGACAATTTGTACCAAAATGAATATATTCATATATTACACTTTACACGTGTACATATATTTTAGTTCTCGTATTATTTTTTGGTTATTATAATTTTACGTCAACATGAATTTCTGAGCATATTTATATAGCCCATAAATTATATCTATTGAGGCTCTATTGATTACTATATACGTTGCCATTAGTACATTTTAGTAAAAATTGTAGTTCAAGACTGCTAACTCTTTTGCATCTTTACAGTCACAAAACATATGAAATTTTGAAATTATTTTTTGACATATTGGACACATAATCTTAGAAAATTCGATAATTTTGTTATTAATTAGTATCAATTCTTTATTTAGTCTGAGTTGCACAAAAAATATTTTTGCATTAAAAGCCAGATTTGTTAACATATAATTGTTATTAAATGGATACTCCAGAATTATATTAAACCAATCAGATTTAAATCTATTATGTAAATATTCAATGTCCTGTGATAATACAAAATGTTTTAGAAATTTCTCTAATTGGTGATAATGTTGATCACTTATCTCAGGTAAATCCAGGAATATTTTTATAGAATAACCGAAATGGATCAATATTTTTGATAATTGTGTCACCCAATTCCTACCATGCTCTTTCACCAGTGATTTCCGGTATAATTGATATAACAATATCGTTGATAAATTACCTACGTTTCTTAATTTAAATAAAAAATTCGTATATCTCTTTATTAAAGTTGCGCTTAATTTGTATCTGCTCAGCTCTAATCTAATCGCACTGCCTGGTATATTATATTCCAAAAAGAAAATTCTGCGTATAAACTTGTTCTGAATTATATCCAATTTTTTCCAGTGACTAAGACTCCAAATTGGGACTGCATAACCAATTGAGTTCATGATAATGGAGTTAAACAAACGGAAGTGAACTTAAATATTCTTTATTTTAGCCTTAGAAAATAATCTTACCATCATTAAATCATTTAATAACCTATTTGCTCCATTGGCTGTCTTTTTATACTGTTTATCAAAAGATAAATTTGGTGTTAAGATGATACCCAAGTATTTTGTTTCTTGAACTACTCTCAATTCTTCTTTATCGATGAAAACACGCATGTGTTTCTTCGGTAAGTTAGCTCCGTTCCTAAATATCATAACTTCAGATTTCTTTGGATTTATTTTCAATTTCAGTTCATCAAAATATTTCTTCACCGATTGGATCTTCCTTTGTAAAGCAGCAGCCGTTGGAGCAATAATTACTATATACATAAGATATCGAATGAACCAATTGATTATCTATTAAGAACCAGTCATCTTCATTCGAAAAACAACTATTTATATCAAATGTGTAAAAGTTAAATAGGTGGGGAGACCAAGGATCTCCTTGCAATAAACCTCTGCTTGAATCAAATGGCGGCCACTGAGTATGATCTTGCTTAATTATAATTTTATATTGACCTAATAGCACTCCTATAATATTCGTTAAACATTCATCTGCTTGATAGTATCTCAATTTTTTTGTAAATCTGCAATACTTACAGAATCATATGCCTTTTCTAGGTCTAAAAACAATGCAAAAACCTTCTGTCTTTTTTTGGTTAACTGTAACTGAACAATTGCAATTAATATGAAGAGAGCAATTGGGTGCCACCGTTTTTAGTGAAAGCATATTGGGTTTCGTTCTTGTAATTATTTTTATCTAACCAATTGTTAAACTTCAATGACAAAACTGCTGTAAACACTTTACGTAATCCAGATAACAACGCAATCGGACGATAATTAGTTGGTATTGACCTTTCACCGTGTTTATATAACATAGCAAATATTACCTCGTTCCAATTATATAGTACAACTCCTTGCTTATAAAATCTACCAAACTGTCTAGACAAAAAGTTGACCATTTCTATTGGAAAGTTCTTAATTATAGAATTGGGAATTGAGTCAGACCCTGGCGCAGAGTTCTCCTTTAGTTTCTTTATACAATACTGCACTTCTACTTTAATTTCTTCCTCTAAGAGGTTACCTTGAGATGCATTTGTGTCTTTAATTCTTAAGCAACCTTTACTCTTGTATTCTTCTGAGAAGATTCTAAAATGATGAAGCCAACCGCTATAGGGTACTTGAATTATTTCTCTGTATACTGACTTAGTAACTCGAAAATCATTGACTATAGTCCAAAAAACTTTTTTTCTTTGGCCTTAGTTAATTTGTCACTGATCTCTGAAAAATATTTTTTCTTCTTCGCCTTCACTAGGTTATGATATACTCTCTTACTATCTAAATACATCTTCAGCGATTCTTCAGCGTTTACTTTTCTAAATCTTTGTAAGTTTTTTGCTTTTTTAATTTATAGAAATAACACTTATTATCAAACCATTTATGTTTGAATTTGGCCATATTTATTCCCGAACTTCTCTTAAAACGTAACTGTCTAAAATTGTTATTAAATGGTTATAATTATCTATCGGATTATTCTCTCTTTCATGTACCAATAAATCCTCGATATTATTAGATATTTTGTTAATAAATTTAAATTTTATTATAAGTCTGTTTTTTTTTTTCCTTTGTTAATTTTACAATTTTGATTTATACTATATCTTCTATTTCCATCTTCTACGTTTTCTCTCAGTTCTAGACGAATCGGAAAATGGTCCGACACATCTATGTCTAATACAGACATCATCTGACACTGGTCTAAAATGAATTCGGAACATATAATATAGTCAATGATTGACTTTCCCAATGGAGATACAAAAGAAAACTCAGCGAGGATATCACCCATGGTTCTACCATTTAATATAATAAACTCACTTTCCTGCACAAAATCTAAAAGAATTCTACCTTCAATATTTACTGTTCTGTCTTTGGATGCTCTGCCATTAATAATGTTTGTATTTTTTTGTTTGCATTTTGTGTCCATTATTTCTCCAATCCGTGCATCAAAGTCCCCTCCAATTATCCATAGATTTACAACACTTGACCACTGATCGATGTTTCTTTTGACTTCTTTTAGTATCAACTTTTTATCTGATGGAGGGGCCAAATAGATTAATATAATTCCCAAATATAATTCTCCCCAACACATTTTAGTTCTTTGATCCAGTTCTATCACCACAAAAATAAAATTGTCTGTTATATAATAATTAAAAAGTTTTCCAACATTTCTCTTGATTATCAATACCATACCACCCGATGGACGGCCCATTCTACTTTTTCTCTGTGCTCTGATGAACATCATCATATTCTCCCGCACTAGATATTCCTTGTCCTCTACTCATTTCAACCATCCAGGTCTCCGTGAATCCAATTATAGAATGAGATTTTATATAGTTTTTAACTGGCTCACTATACAATTTTCCCCGCAATCCCTGAACGTTCCAAACACTTATAAAAAAAATTCTCTCTGTTGGTGTAACTTACAGACAGATTATCATCATCAGCAGCCCAATTCTTCGAACTCGTCTTGGAGAACTGAACAAAATTCGAATTATTTTGGTTTATCACAGTATTAAGACAGTATTAAGTAATATTACATCTTTTTATACCTTCCTCATCTGGATTTATAATCAAATTCCTCCTAAAAAATGGTTTATTTGAATAATCTTATCTGTATTAATGTCATACGTATATATTAAATTGTCTTTTATATAATAATCATCTCTAATTATAATTTTATTCTTGTTTAATTTTTCCTGTTTTATCCTACTCTGTAAGTGTTTCCTTCTTAGCCTCGATCGTCTGCATAAATCGGCTGTAAATATTATTTTTCCCATTTCCTCACCAACTAAGTTTGATTTCGCTCGCCAAAATTCTCTAAGAATTTTATTTCTTGTATTAACAGATTCAAGAATTATTTTTACAATAGGTTTATTTTCTCTATTGTTTAATTTGATTAGTCCTTCTATTTCATTATTTTTTTAATTTTAACTCATTATTAATGAATAGATTAATTTCTTGCATATAATCCAATGATTTGAATGGAAAGTTTATAATTATTATATTCTTGTTAGTTTTCTCGTTTACAAGTTTATCTAATTCAAATTCAAACGTACCTTTGAGATAATCATTATTTTCTGATTTTTCGTCCAATTTTTGTAGCTTTTGATTAATTTCTTTCATTTCTTCTTTGTGATTCTTATTCTCTTCTTTCAATGCGTTTACTTCTGATTTAATCGATTGAATCTCAATATTTAGCTGACTAAACTTATCCTGAATTAAGTCATAAATAGATTTTAGAGTAGGCTATATTGAGATTCATCTATTACTTGTGATTCTGACTCATTCACTGGTTCGAAGTAATCATGAATTTTCGGATACTTCACTGACTCAGCTAGTTGTTGACTATTTCCTTCTATTTGATAATATTCCTCACTTGAAATTTCTGCTAGTTTTTAAATTTCTACTCTTTCTCTACGTCCTTGGAACTTGCCCCGTCCCCTTTTTTGCATTTCCAAATGACTTATTCGTTGTGGGGAACGGGACAGCGGTCCTGGGTTAGGTTTAACTCCAGTAATAATTAGTAATACTACAATTAAATCCATGGGCAACCTGTTGTCAAATTTCCAAATCTTTACATAATTCATTTTTCCTTTTATAATGACGTTTTCGTATTCCAATCTACCGAGTCTCAGCACCTCTCAAAAGTTCGCTCACACCCCTCAGAGTTAACATTACTGTAATTCTCAAAAAATTGTTGTAGATATCGTTAATTAGTTAATATTAATTTATTCTAAAAGAAATAGAAAATAATAGAACAGTTTTGTTTAAATTATTTTGAATTAATCTACGATATTATAATTATTGGAAAAAAATTAAAGGAACTTACAATTAATTGCAATTTCCTTTAATTTTTTTTTCCACAAAATTCAATATTTATTATCGATTGTGTCATTCGTTCGTAACTAATTAATGTAATATAATTTTTCTTTTTATATTAGCAATATTTTAATGTATTAAAAAAAATTTGATTAAAGTTTTAAATAAATTACGTTAATTAAATTTAAAAAAAAATAGTTGTTTAGTTTAAAATTCTTAAAATTATATTAAGAAAATCGTGTTCAAATATTGAAAAAAAATTAAAAGGAAAATATAATAAACACTTTTTTTATACTCTTAATAATTTATAAACTAATTAGTAATTATTGATAATTATTATATCAATCAATGATAAATAATTAACGAGAAGATCCGACACTTTGCATTAATTTTTTAAAAATTAATAAGTAATTAATTAATTAATTATCACGAATTTTTTAATTGTTAAGTTTAAGGAATAGAAAAAATAAATAAATATGTTTTAAAAATTAAATATTTTTCTTTATAACTTTTATCGATTTAACTTTATATATATATATAGGCTATATGTACAGTAAATTTATTTAAATTTCACAATTTCAGATAAGATAATAACTCATTTTAGCTTATTTTCTAACTTTTCATTATTGATTCTTAATTTATGAGTGCTTCTACTCAACAGTAATTAAATTCATTACCTATCCTCTTAAAATTCGTCAATAATTGATTTTAAACTCATTAACTTCTAAAATTGTTAGCTTATCGATGAATAAAATCATCTAAAGCTAAAATTCTATCAGTTTTTTTCAACATTTATGCTAAAATTTAGTCATTTAAAGCTTATTTACTTCGATAATGTGCGTAAAACGAGAAAAAAAATATTATTGAAATTGTTAATTTATTAAAAATTAATTATTCGTACATTATAATAAACATTAAATTGTTAACGATCATCATTAATTATTTTCTTCTTCACTTCTGTTAATAAGTTTCTCGTTATTGTTAATTCTAAATTTACTTTTCTAAATATTAACACTGATTGTTTTCTTAACTCAACAGCATTAAGTGATGATTGTTTTCATCCTTGAATTATGATGTTGATTCTCTTTAAAGATAAATAGTATCGTCAACTGGGATATTCATCTCTAAAAAGATATATATTGCAATTTTCTGTTCATTTTTAATCTCAAGGACATTAAAAATTGATTCTATTTATAAGTAAAAGTTTGTATCAATTCTTTTTTTTCATACAAAAATCAAGCATTCTTTTTAAATTTAAACTTATAATTTTAGAATTATCTTTATTAATTTCGAGTGAAAAATGTGTTAAATTATAACAAACAAATTACTCCTTTCTAAATTAATAAGTTAGATCTTTACTGCATTTTAGGAGTATCCTAGTTACACATAAACTTTTACCTCCGGGATGAGGAGCTCCAAGGATCATAAGAGGCTGAAAACATATATCATTAAATTTAAAAATTTAGAACATAGAACATATCCTATGCTGTTAAATTATTTTTATCCACAAGTAAAGTCTTCTTGTTAATCCCTCTCTTCATCATAAACAGTAAAATTGATGATTCTTACGTTCTTAGCTTCAACAGCATCAAATGCTAATGATGATTGTTTTCAACCTTGAAGTTCTCTGTTGATTCTCTTTAAGGATAAAAGAATCATTAACAATGATATCATTTACCTTTAAAGATCATTAACTTTTACGATTTTTTTTTACTTTTACTATTAAAGGGATCAACAATAGATGATCTTTTTTATCCATAAAGAAAACACGTGATGATTTATTACTTTTTTCAGCAGTTTTTGTTGTTAGTAGAGTGGAAATTATCCTCCACTTCATAAATTTCTCTTTTGAAGATTACTTTTCTTCGGTAAGCAACATTAATAATATTAGAAACATTAATCCGAAGATTCCGGATTTCTCGCATGATTTATGATAAAAGATTAAAGTCGAAGAAGATAAGTTTAGCTTATTTTGTCAATACTTTAACCTTTAATAAGACATAAAAGAAACTTTATATATATATATAGGCTATATGTACAGTAAATTTATTTAAATTTCACAATTTCAGATAAGATAATAACTCATTTTAGCTTATTTTCTAACTTTTCATTATTGATTCTTAATTTATGAGTGCTTCTACTCAACAGTAATTAAATTCATTACCTATCCTCTTAAAATTCGTCAATAATTGATTTTAAACTCATTAACTTCTAAAATTGTTAGCTTATCGATGAATAAAATCATCTAAAGCTAAAATTCTATCAGTTTTTTTCAACATTTATGCTAAAATTTAGTCATTTAAAGCTTATTTACTTCGATAATGTGCGTAAAACGAGAAAAAAAATATTATTGAAATTGTTAATTTATTAAAAATTAATTATTCGTACATTATAATAAACATTAAATTGTTAACGATCATCATTAATTATTTTCTTCTTCACTTCTGTTAATAAGTTTCTCGTTATTGTTAATTCTAAATTTACTTTTCTAAATATTAACACTGATTGTTTTCTTAACTCAACAGCATTAAGTGATGATTGTTTTCATCCTTGAATTATGATGTTGATTCTCTTTAAAGATAAATAGTATCGTCAACTGGGATATTCATCTCTAAAAAGATATATATTGCAATTTTCTGTTCATTTTTAATCNAAACAAAAAAAAATTGTAATGCATATAGACGTGTGTAATTTTCTCCACAGCTTAAGATAAAGAATTCAAGAGAAGAGAGATTTATAAACAAGTAATGCTTCCGAGAAATAAATAACAAAAGTACTAACCTGCTGAGAGAGAAAATAGAAGTTTTGATTGGAAGAATATGATGGGAATCTATCGTTAATGAGGTAAACGAAAAAGGAATATAATAAGATTGAATGGATTATTTCTTCATATAAAAGCGTAGAGTTTATTAACCTAAATTTTGACTTTAATCTTTTTTTAATTATCGTATCTCTTCGACCAGAATTAAATTCAAATGATAAGATTATATCATGAATGAAAACTGCGATGAAATAGATGGGCAAGAATAAATCTTGTTCTATTCTCTCTACTGAAATTCCTATCGATAAAAATAATAATCTAATTTTAAAATTCTAAAAAAAAAAAAATTAAATAAATATTCAGTAAAAAATATATTACATCTTTTACAGTTTTGAAGCCGATTTTAAATTATTTTCAATAATAAAATGTCGATATTGCATATAATCTAAAGAGAAAAAAACCCTTAAATTGTAGGATTCTACGATGCTTTTACAGTAAAAAATTCTTAGCATCGATTTTCTGCTTTGATCGCTTTTAAGTTTATTGAAAATTGTTAATGTATTGTATGATTTATGGTCGTACTTAATATGAAAATGTTAATTCTCTTAAACATTCTCGTATTAAGGATAGCTTTAAATTATATAAAGCTGTTGCGATAGCAATTTTATCATTGATTAATTAATTAAATTTCCTTTATTCAATTTTCTTCAGCCTGCTTCCTTTTATTCTGTTTATAATAGTAATGATAAAATCGAAAATTTTTTATAAGCCGTGACAACAGAATCTGAAAAACAAATAAAATTTTCACTACATGCAAATAAATAGAACAAAATTTACTCGTTATTTACAAAAAAAATAAAATAAAATAAAATAAATAAAAATCAATAGAAGAAATTTGTTGAAGGAGAATGGTAGGAAATTTCTGAATACGTAACAATTCTCAAAAGTCATATCATTATAATTCTCACGATGTCTTGTTGAAGTTGTTTCTGATAAATTTCACACCTTTCTCCAAAGACTTTTGATACGTGACCGGTTTCTATGGTTACGGGATCAGATCGAAGAGGAGTTGCTTGGCAACAAGGTGTTGCTTCACCAGTGTGAAAGATTTTTAGAAAATTTTTATTTCTTTTTTCTTTTCTGCCATCTTATTTTGAATACGTTTATATACTTATTTGCCTTAAGGACGATTCTTTAATTACCTTATCAATATTTTTTTGTATTTGTCCTCTCGCATTTTTTTATATAGGCCTATATATCCTTCACTCATTGACACACACTTCCATTTCTATCGAACAAGATGGAGAAGGATAAAGAAGATATCTTCAGATATGAAAGGAAATTCTATCGAGATAGGTGAAATGTCAAAAAAACTAAATGCTAATGCTATTTTTTAGCTTTATAAGCTGTTGATACATTCACACGAGTTAAGAATCATCAATTATTACGTATTTCAAACAATGATTTATTTATTTTGAATTATATATTTAAATATTCCGTGCAACGTCTGAAAAATTAATTAAATGAATTATTATTTATTTTTTAAAATCTTGCAAGAAATTAAAAAAATAAATAAAGTTTAGGTCCATAAATTTTTTTATAACTCAATTTTCCTAATTAATTATTTATATATTTATATTTACTTCTCAATTGTTCGAAGCGTCGAAACAATATTCACAATTAAATGCACACGTTATGCAAATAATGTAATTTGCCGCACCTGACACACGATATGTAAATGAAGTACATAGTAAATATTTTGTACAGTTAATATTTGTATATAATTTAATATTTTATCATTTTAATATAAAATTTTTAATCATTTTTTTATGTTCTCATATTTAATAATATGTAAAATTAATTTATTTATCTTACACGTCTTTTTCTAAGACGTGGTGTCTATTCTCCTTTGCCTTATTTGATTTAAAAATAAAAATTTTAATTAAAAAAAACGTGTATATATTGAAAAGTAATTTCTACCGAAATTTAATTAATTTTTTTTCCTTAATAAAAGTATAATTTTTGTATATTATGATGTATAGATTGAAGCGCAGAGAATGAAAATTGAAAAATATTTTGTTAGATAAACATTACTATCCTATTAAGTTCTCCTCCGATTCTTAATTTGTCAACTTTATTGAGTATACTACGCCTATTATATGTGTGTTTGATAAATGATAAATCGATAGCTCTAATGACAATATCGTTGTCAATTGTTCTCTATTGTCAATGATAATTTTTGAAGAGTAAATTATACAATGCTTTTCATATGTTTAGTAAAGTTATGGAGTACAGCCCTTTACTTTTCCGGCTGTTATAACACGGGAAAGTATTGTATTCAAGTTTTTTTTAAATCCGCTGAACACAAAAGAGTGAAAAAACCGTGAAAATTTCTCGGGTTATGTATGTGTTGGTGAGTGGATGTTTTGGAGTCTATTTCGTTTAATATCTCAGAATAGACTAAAGTATAATAAACGAAATTTTGCAGGATAACTTGTATATAATGGGCATTGATGCTGTTAAATTTTGGAGTACAGAACTCAAGTGATTGGGGAGATAAAGGGATCATATATCATATATCGAGTAGGATTGGACTTAATGAAAATTTTACACGTTATTATCATTTACAAAATTTTTTAAAAATTAATCTCTACCCTCAAAAATAAGCCCTTTTTTGCCTTTTTATAACAATTAATAATATAAAAGTTATTTTTTAATAACGGGGGCCAACACGTACAATTTTAACTTCGCGATAGTCTTAGTGCTTTTTAAACCTAAATATTTTTTGAATGGCGATTTTTCTCATAATTCAAGCTTTAAAGGAGTAATTTTTAGTTCTTTTAAGCTTTTTTAATTACTTAAATTTTGTATCCCAGTATAATTAAAAATTATCTGACTTCCTAATGGTCTTTTTAACTTCTTATTTATTTGTTGAAAAATCGAGCAAGAGCCCTTTCCAGCTGTTTTAAAAAATTGATTCTTCTTTAACCTTTTTTAAAACTGGAAAAAAAAATGCTCTTAAACTGAAAATATAAAAATAAAATATATAACCTTGAGGCTCCATTTTGGACTAGAAGCTTCTTAAGACGAACAACAATTGCTAGATTCCTCTTGGGCTACCTTAACAGAATAAAACATGAAGTTTCCTGAGAAACTAACAGGTAAACAATTAGTAATTACGGAAATATTCTCACGGGAGTAATCTTTATTATCGAAGAACTAGCAGTAAAACTGTAAAGGAACCTTAAAGGAGAAATATATCGTTTTATATTCTGGGTTTTAAGATCTGTTATAATTATTTATAATCCATCTCTAGAGTATATATAGACGATAAGTTATAATTAAAGCGAAACGAATGTAAAAACAATAATTATCGTTATCAATTGTTAATATAATTAATGTTGATTCACAACGAGTGTTGAGCAATTTAAAATTAAACAATAAGATTGTAGATTAACGATAATAATCTCTGACTTTAAATCATTCGGTTATATGACGGAAAATCAATATTATTATCATAAAGATGATGTGGTTTCTGAATAAAGAGAATGGTAAAATTAATATGATCAATTTGGATAAGTACTCAACTGCTTAAACCAATTCATATTAAGTTAAACAATAATCAATTTTATTCATTTCTAATTTTTTACATTAAAATTACTATGGACAAATTGAAATTAATTCGTGTATTGAATAGTAAATGCCATTTATTCTATTAAATTTACATGAAAATATTATATTAATTACTTCATCATTTGTTTTTATTTATTTACAATATACAAACTTCAAAAAATAATAGTGAAAAATAGCCAGAAAATATAGAAGTAGCTCTATAAATTACAAGCCTTCGGGATAAAATGGCTCACTAACTAAAAAATAGGAGACAAATCACAACAGAAATCAATATGTCATACATTTTTTCCTATATTCTGTAGAAGCAGAAAATAAAGAAATTCTTCATCCATTTCATACAGGAAATACATTGGTACGAAGATCCGCTATGATATATTTAATCTAACATACACAATACTTCTTGAATACAACAGTATAGGACGGATAAAGGCCGTTATTTGCCAGATCTAAGGTCTTTTGGAATTATTCATAAATGTACAATGCCAATATATCAAAATACAGTATTTTCTCTTGTCTGAAAATTGAAATAAATCTTTAAAATGATACATTCCTATTGTAAAGTAAACTACAAAATTTCTTTATCAATAAATTAGCATTGTATCGAAGTTTTTATTTTCCTTTTTTTGAGATTAGATTTATATATTTTAAATAATATAATTCAATAAATTTTATTCTATTCTTATAAAAGTCGGATTCTACAATATTTTTGTCAAACTAAGACGATAAACAGATGGATTTTTCTATAATATATTTTGATAAAAGCCTATCTGAGGAAGTATAATTCTACATCAACGGTTGTTTGAAGCGCTTTGACAGGTGAAATTATTGAACTGACAGGCAAAATAGTCGATAGATGCAATGTAGAAGAGATACGTTTCCTAAGCTAAATCAGTACATCACACTTTGCTCTAATTGGATTAGATGCTAACCCACAAAATCTCCAAATAAATGAGCCAGATTAAAAATAAAAATATTACCGTTACTCCTTAAACTAATTGAAAATTTTTATTAAAAATTAAGATAAAAGACGAACGCTCATAAGTTAATTTAACACATTTGTTGTCATACGAAAGCATGGGGAATTTTACGTGTCTGGAAACAGTAAAATTCTCTAAAATTATAACTTATAGAAATAAAATATATTTTCGTATTACAGATAGATCTAAGTATTAAATAAAGAATAATATCCAAAATTAAGAAAAATCTATAAAATATATAAGAGTTTCTGTTGTAAGAAGTAGGTATAACTTCATCTAATCGCATTTTAACGATTGGCTAGAGAAATGCTTATCGTAACTATAATTTGTTTGACACAAGGAAAAGTATCTCCACTACATCCTCCTACTTCTACTTTTCTAACAAAATTCCTTGAAGATAAATATTTTATAAACCTAAATGAATCNACAACAATTGCTAGATTCCTCTTGGGCTACCTTAACAGAATAAAACATGAAGTTTCCTGAGAAACTAACAGGTAAACAATTAGTAATTACGGAAATATTCTCACGGGAGTAATCTTTATTATCGAAGAACTAGCAGTAAAACTGTAAAGGAACCTTAAAGGAGAAATATATTGTTTTATATTCTGGGTTTTAAGATCTGTTATAATTATTTATAATCCATCTCTATAGTATATATAGACGATAAGTTATAATTAAAGCGAAACGAATGTAAAAACAATAATTATCGTTATCAATTGTTAATATAATTAATGTTGATTCACAACGAGTGTTGAGCAATTTAAAATTAAACAATAAGATTGTAGATTAACGATAATAATCTCTGACTTTAAATCATTCGGTTATATGACGGAAAATCAATATTATTATCATAAAGATGATGTGGTTTCTGAATAAAGAGAATGGTAAAATTAATATGATCAATTTGGATAAGTACTCAACTGCTTAAACCAATTCATATTAAGTTAAACAATAATCAATTTTATTCATTTCTAATTTTTTACATTAAAATTACTATGGACAAATTGAAATTAATTCGTGTATTGAATAGTAAATGCCATTTATTCTATTAAATTTACATGAAAATATTATATTAATTACTTCATCATTTGTTTTTATTTATTTACAATATACAAACTTCAAAAAATAATAGTGAAAAATAGCCAGAAAATATAGAAGTAGCTCTATAAATTACAAGCCTTCGGGATAAAATGGCTCACTAACTAAAAAATAGGAGACAAATCACAACAGAAATCAATATGTCATACATTTTTTCCTATATTCTGTAGAAGCAGAAAATAAAGAAATTCTTCATCCATTTCATACAGGAAATACATTGGTACGAAGATCCGCTATGATATATTTAATCTAACATACACAATACTTCTTGAATACAACAGTATAGGACGGATAAAGGCCGTTATTTGCCAGATCTAAGGTCTTTTGGAATTATTCATAAATGTACAATGCCAATATATCAAAATACAGTATTTTCTCTTGTCTGAAAATTGAAATAAATCTTTAAAATGATACATTCCTATTGTAAAGTAAACTACAAAATTTGTTTATCAATAAATTAGCATTGTATCGAAGTTTTTATTTTCCTTTTTTTTGAGATTAGATTTATATATTTTAATATATTAAAAAATATAATAAAAATATTATTTTGCTTTCTGAGCTTGCGTTAAGTAATACATAAGCAGTAAGTACGTTATATCGAGTTAGCCTTGGAATTAAATTTCAATTCTTTTATTGAAATTTTAAAGAATTTAAGGTTATAGTTCAGTCCTTATCACTAACAGAATATAATATATAATATTACTTTTAAGAATATTTATGCTAATAGAACAGAAAATAATAAGCGTTTGAAATAAATTCGACGTGTTTTTTTGTAAGAATGGAATCAATTTTAATGGAAAAAATTAAGCCAAATGGTTAAATTATTAAGCATTTTAGTTTAATATATCAAAATTGTTAGTTTATGTATCGATTGGGATATTAAGAGAAACCGAAAATCTATAGCAAGCTTCAAATCTGTTTACGGTTATCGGAAGCAATTTACGTTCCTCATCGGATAAGACAGAATTATGTCTAAATTGTAAATTACTCTTATGGAATTAAACATTATAATTAATGATATAACATAGAAGTTATTGTTGATATGTTAGCAATTAGTAAGACCTCTTTATTTAAAAAAAACAAAAGGAAATAAAATTTTTTACCACAATAATTGAATAGAATTTCGTCTAAAGTCTAATTATCGATGCAAGAAATAATGAAAACCAGTAATTACAAATAGAATTATGTGACAGAAGTCGAATAAAAATTATTATTTTTATTTAATTAGACACTCCCTTTTGTTAATAATCCTAACTAAGCAGTAAGATCCGATTCCCAAAGCTATAACATTCATTATTGTCTTGATTATTTGTTTACGTGTTTATAGCTTCTTGTTTTTTGTCCTTCGAAAAAACTACAAATTACACTCCTTAGAGATTACATTTAATTGAATTCCAGACATTAACATAGTAACAAAATATTATTCGTATTTTTTTTATATGAATTAATTTTACGATTTTTAAATTCTAATGAAAACATTCATTTTTAATAATCATTATTTTCTTCGAGAAGAGAAGAGGAGAAGGAGGGAGAATTTTTTCATTTTCTCTACTCGAAAAACTTCATTGTTTTGGCAAGTTGATTAAAAAGATATTTATCTATTTATCTTATTTTATTTAATTATTATATATAGTCTAATGCTTATACTGTCATATTTATTGTTGTTTTATTATTTTAAGAAAGCTGGCAAAAATAGCCATTAATTTTGCAGTTTCTTTTAGAAAAACAAACCGAATAAAAATAATACCGAATAGAAAAATCATTCGAAATATAAAAACTTTAATAAATTACTAGAAACAATAAATTAAGAACTTCCATTTCGAAAATCAATTCTAAAATAGCCATGGTGCACATTTGGAAGATGCTTCTTGCAGTCAAACCCTGAAAGAACATAAAAGATGGCTGTTATTCAGAAATTGCCATTGTTTGGAGGTTATTTTTTTACAGATTTTTATTTTAAAAACTTCCCGAAAGAAATGACCTGTTTAGAAATGACCATTGTTTAAAAGTGACCGTTAATGAAGATTCTCCTGTATTATTATTTAACATCTAAATGCTTTTTACTATATTTTGGTGAATAAAGTTAACTTCTTTAGTTTATATTAAAAATTGCAGATTCTTTCAGTCACTTTATTTTATAAGTTAAAACGTCTCTACGAATAAATAAGCTATTGTCTTAAGTAATATCTTAAGAGCGTAGAGTCGAGAACTGACATTTTTAAGAGAAAAATCGCATATTTTATTTCCTTTTTTTATACGAAAAGAGCTTTTTGAATGTATTTTTTTCAACTTAAATAANATATCAAAATACAGTATTTTCTCTTGTCTGAAAATTGAAATAAATCTTTAAAATGATACATTCCTATTGTAAAGTAAACTACAAAATTTGTTTATCAATAAATTAGCATTGTATCGAAGTTTTTATTTTCCTTTTTTTTGAGATTAGATTTATATATTTTAATATATTAAAAAATATAATAAAAATATTATTTTGCTTTCTGAGCTTGCGTTAAGTAATACATAAGCAGTAAGTACGTTATATCGAGTTAGCCTTGGAATTAAATTTCAATTCTTTTATTGAAATTTTAAAGAATTTAAGGTTATAGTTCAGTCCTTATCACTAACAGAATATAATATATAATATTACTTTTAAGAATATTTATGCTAATAGAACAGAAAATAATAAGCGTTTGAAATAAATTCGACGTGTTTTTTTGTAAGAATGGAATCAATTTTAATGGAAAAAATTAAGCCAAATGGTTAAATTATTAAGCATTTTAGTTTAATATATCAAAATTGTTAGTTTATGTATCGATTGGGATATTAAGAGAAACCGAAAATCTATAGCAAGCTTCAAATCTGTTTACGGTTATCGGAAGCAATTTACGTTCCTCATCGGATAAGACAGAATTATGTCTAAATTGTAAATTACTCTTATGGAATTAAACATTATAATTAATGATATAACATAGAAGTTATTGTTGATATGTTAGCAATTAGTAAGACCTCTTTATTTAAAAAAAACAAAAGGAAATAAAATTTTTTACCACAATAATTGAATAGAATTTCGTCTAAAGTCTAATTATCGATGCAAGAAATAATGAAAACCAGTAATTACAAATAGAATTATGTGACAGAAGTCGAATAAAAATTATTATTTTTATTTAATTAGACACTCCCTTTTGTTAATAATCCTAACTAAGCAGTAAGATCCGATTCCCAAAGCTATAACATTCATTATTGTCTTGATTATTTGTTTACGTGTTTATAGCTTCTTGTTTTTTGTCCTTCGAAAAAACTACAAATTACACTCCTTAGAGATTACATTTAATTGAATTCCAGACATTAACATAGTAACAAAATATTATTCGTATTTTTTTTATATGAATTAATTTTACGATTTTTAAATTCTAATGAAAACATTCATTTTTAATAATCATTATTTTCTTCGAGAAGAGAAGAGGAGAAGGAGGGAGAATTTTTTCATTTTCTCTACTCGAAAAACTTCATTGTTTTGGCAAGTTGATTAAAAAGATATTTATCTATTTATCTTATTTTATTTAATTATTATATATAGTCTAATGCTTATACTGTCATATTTATTGTTGTTTTATTATTTTAAGAAAGCTGGCAAAAATAGCCATTAATTTTGCAGTTTCTTTTAGAAAAACAAACCGAATAAAAATAATACCGAATAGAAAAATCATTCGAAATATAAAAACTTTAATAAATTACTAGAAACAATAAATTAAGAACTTCCATTTCGAAAATCAATTCTAAAATAGCCATGGTGCACATTTGGAAGATGCTTCTTGCAGTCAAACCCTGAAAGAACATAAAAGATGGCTGTTATTCAGAAATTGCCATTGTTTGGAGGTTATTTTTTTACAGATTTTTATTTTAAAAACTTCCCGAAAGAAATGACCTGTTTAGAAATGACCATTGTTTAAAAGTGACCGTTAATGAAGATTCTCCTGTATTATTATTTAACATCTAAATGCTTTTTACTATATTTTGGTGAATAAAGTTAACTTCTTTAGTTTATATTAAAAATTGCAGATTCTTTCAGTCACTTTATTTTATAAGTTAAAACGTCTCTACGAATAAATAAGCTATTGTCTTAAGTAATATCTTAAGAGCGTAGAGTCGAGAACTGACATTTTTAAGAGAAAAATCGCATATTTTATTTCCTTTTTTTATACGAAAAGAGCTTTTTGAATGTATTTTTTTAAACTAAATAATTTAATAAAATCATTTATATTCTTAAGTCATAAATGTTAAAATATTTTTTTTTATAAATCCATTTGTAATATAAATATATAGGCCTATATATATACAATTTTTCTTGAAATTTATCTTTTATTTATGCAAGGAAAGATAGAAATCTATCTTAATATTTTCTATTATTTATTCCGAGTGGCCTTTAAATTTTTGGATTCTTCATCCGCACGAGATTTATAAAACTCAAAATAGAAAATATTTGGAAAAAATAAATCCTAGCAATTTTCTAAATTGGTTATTTTCAAGTAAAATGATCTAACTTATAGAGTTAAAGGTATTAGAGTATATTTTACCATAGCAATATACAATAAACAATAGGATAATATACTTCTACTGTTACATTTATCGCCGAAGTATTTCCTATTCCTCGATTTTATTCATTTGTACGATTCTCTTTCTTGTTATTTATTGATTATAATTTTATATAATGTCAAGGTTAAGATAAAAGAAAATAGGAACAATGCACATTAAATTAAAACATTTGAATAGAAGACATTTTATCAATACTCAATGGACTGTTTCTTCTTATTTCTGACTACTTTAAACCATTTTAAATAAGTGATATTTAAGGTAATTCATCGATTTTCTTCGTGTAAAATAAGAGATTTAAAGCTGCTTAATGTTGTAAAATTATGTTTAATTTTAAGACATTCTGGAAGAATAATGATAATAAATAAATAAATCAATTTTTTTGTCACGTGATTAAATCTGGAAAAAGTTTTTGTTCCTGAGAATCCATTCATACTCTAATCAATATTTGATCTGTTTCTGTCACGTGATTACACGAATTGCTTATTTCTCTCCCTCTCTCGAGATCTGATAATCATCTTATGCAGTGGTGCGATCACGTACTCAATTATTTCTTTTCTCTCGGTAACTATTTCCTTTATCCTACGGTCACGTGAATGAATTTCCTGCTGTCACATGAAAATTTATCAATACATCATTCCAATTACTACTAAGGTTTCTAATCATCCGATCTTATAAAACTGATTGTTTTATCTTGATTTAACTTATCTAAAAAATAGAGGAAAACATTCTAAAATAAAATTATAAACTTCCAAGAACATAAAATTTGGCATTTGACAAAAAAACAACTGGATTTTTATTTATTTTTTTATGTTTTTTCTTGTTAAACAAGCCAAGTTACAAACGCGATATAGGCATTAACCTCGAATGTTTTTCGTGTAAAAATCGGAGATAATTCTCCTTCTAACATAAATAAATATAAATGATATCAAGCACGAAAAATCATATTTTTAAGAAAAAAAAGCAAAATTTTATTTTAATTTTTCTACAATTTAATTTAATAACAATTAAAAAAAATCGTTTCTAATAAACTTGCTAGACGTTCATTAATTATTTAAATTTCGATTTAAAGTATGTCAATAAATGAGTTTGATTATTATTTTATTTTTTGGTTTTTAATTTAAATCGAATATTAATTCAATTTTTGGAATGAAAAATAAATATTTATTTAACTCGTATACTTTAATATATTCTGGAATGGATCTTCCTTTATTATGATAATTATGAAAGATAATATTTTATATAAAAATGCCAACATTGTTATGAATAGAAATGCTTACTTTATCAAGCAAACAACTCCAGCAGGAAACCCGCTGTTTACACTTTAATATCCTAAAATAACAATTATCATTATCATTTTCAACTTCATTAATTTCTTCTTTTTAACCGAAATATTTTAAACGATTTATTAAACGACGTAATTATGCGATATTAAAATTATCTATCGTTTAACAATAATATATTTAACTAATTATTTTGGTCCTTATTTTATTATTTATTAATTAAATCGTGTATATTTCCATTGGTTATTTAAATATAGAAGAAAAAAAAATATTTTTTTCGATTTAAATACAGTCTAATCTCTATATAACATCTACGTAGAGCGTCAATGAATACTCACAAACGGATCTTCCAGTTAAATATTAAACAAATAATGCTTCAGCTTCTGTGTATGAATAAAATTTAGTAATGTTTTGGATTATAATTTTCATAATGGGCCAAAGCATAATGGTAATACGAATTCATTCGCGATTCTGCTTATTATGAATAAGCCTGATCCACAGGCCATCGAAAGAGAAGGAGTTGGGGATTTTTCCCTAGGATCGTAAACTTAGAGGCCTTTAGTGGTTCATACCCCTATAAAATAAATTTTAGTTTTACTAAAAAAAAATAAAGTCTTTAATACTGTTTTTCTTTTATTAATAAAGAAGCATTTTACGTTTTCCATTTGTTCAAGAATCCAATAAATAAAGGGGCCCGCTCTACTTTGGGCCCTACATACAAGCTTTTAACGGCCCTATTGATCTATAACGGAAGAAATCTGCTATTAAACTATTTATTAAAATTACAAAATTTTGGATCGGATTCGAATCCGGTCACTCACAAACAACGGAAGATAATCTCTTATGAGATGATTATCCAACGAAATAATTATATTTTATTCATTAACTCTTATTAATTAATACTTTTATATGAGTTTTATATAAACATTTATCAGTATTAAAATATTTTAATACATTTTTTTAAAAGAAAATAATAATTGTTTATAAAAATGATTTTATTTTAATGACCCATAAACAACATACATCATAACAAACACATTTGATGTAGTAAATATCGTAATTTCTTCTATTACAAAGTGTTTTTATTAGCGAAAAATTAGTTATTAATTTTATTTTCGTGTCGATTTATAATATTTAGAAAGGGAAAAAAGTTTAGACGAGAATAATATAAACACTTGTAAATTGATCAAGTTGGATAAATTATAAGATAAATTGTTTCTTCATAAATTTTGATTAAATTTATNAAAATTAAAATTTTATTGCTTTTTTTAATTTAATTAACTTCTTAATGTGTACCAATTTATTAGGAAATAAGACCGGAGACATTCAAAAATAAAAGTATTTTCCGATTTTTATCCTAAGGCTTCCCTCAAATAAGTTTATTATAGTCGTATCAATAGTTTCAGAACTCTTACAAATATTAATAATCCCTATTCGTCCATACATATATACGCATTATCCTACTTAATCTCGAGATTAGATATTAGAATAACATATGACCACGTAACGACTATGCATCGCTGTTTCTATTAAGTTTCGTAGGGAGTAATGGAAAGATGTCGATTGATCTTCTCGATATCCTTGAAAGCAATAGAGATTATTCTTCAAGGATATTAAGAAAAGGAAGCTTTCCTATCTCCATTAAGATATAGATATAAATCCTTCATGTTCCAGATGCAAGAAATAAAAATATCTACTTTAACAGCAAAGTAAAATATAATATATTTTTAAATAAACGAGAACAATAAATTGTGTAGAGTGTAGAAGTTAATTACTTTCGAGAGCACTCGGATAATCGCGGGAAATACAAGAGCCGTAATTCGAAAGAGACTATACATCATCACGACAATAGAACACATAAGAAACTAGATAAAAGCAATAAAGAGTGGCCTATCTTATAGGCATTCCGTTTAATCTCAAACATTCTTTGACAAATTACAGAATGAAAAGGAAAGGTTTGAATTCCAAAACAAAATAAACCTGGTGGAAAAATGATAGCAAAATTATATTCTCTCGCTTCGAAACACTAATCGAAAATTCTTACTTAATCCAATTTACCGTGTTTTTTATCACTTAAAAGCGTTTTATTGTGTTTTCGTGATTCTTAAAATATTCACAAAATTACTTTCTTTATACATTATGTTTCTGGAAATTTGAAAAATATATTATTCTCTATTCATTTACTTTATAACTTATTTTTAAGTATAAATTTGTTTATTCTAAAATATAATTAACTAAATAGAATAAAATTTAATCGTTATAGAATTACTGAAGATTCTTATTATTTTATAAAGTAAATACTAAATACATTAGATTATTTATAAATTAAACATGCATTTTTAATATAAACGCTTACAGAACGAACACGAGTCATTGGATAGAAAATAAGTAAGATATTATTTTAAAAAATTACCATAAAATATTTATTATAATTTTTTTTTAAATCCCAATGAAATTAATTAGATGTATTAGGTCTATATAATTAATTCTATTGTCGATCTTCATCATCTATATTAAGTTACATTGAAAGGAAGCTTGAAGAGCTTAGATTATCTATTTTAGAAAATGTATATTTGTATTCATAGTGAATATGAATAACATAAATATTCTCCGTCTTTACACTTAACAATCAGCTTTAAAAGTTTACCATTGATCTACTAAACAATGACTTTAAGAAAAGAAATTTTATTATACTCTTTGCACTAAACAATTCTAGTAAGAGTACACAATGATTCCGGTCTGTTTACTGTTGTCCAGAAGAATAAATGCTTTTACTCGACACAATTTCCTATGGGAACTATGATAAAGGATATAAATATTAAGACTGAAGTATTTTGTAAATATAATCACGCAATACGCGCTTCAAATTTCGAATTCCGTAACAAAATTTATTGCTTAAAAAGTCGATATCGCTTACTAAACATTGATTTTCGTCAGATTAAAAGAAAAGAGGAAGAGAAATTTATAAGAAAGAAAATTATATTTGCTGGTATAAAGTTTCTTCGAAAATTGATAAAAATTGAAGTATACCTATAAATTTGTAAACAGTTTTCTTTAAATTTATAATTCATACCACATACCTGTTTACAATACGTTTTGTTTACGTTTCTTTGACTATATTTTACACAGTATAAAAGCTAGTTAAGAATTTCACTAGTTTAAACTTTCTCCGTTCTTTTGCTATATATTAATAATGAAAATGTAATAAAGTTTTCATTATTTGCCAAGTCTGTCATGTATACGTTTCCCCTCATATATTGCTTGACTGCAGCTTGAAGGTCTTTTAAATCTTGAATAAATCTAACATATCCTCAGGATATATAATAACACTTTACACATAAATAATGATACTCTGATGGTAATACGGCTAATTTTAATTAATAAGCATGTCGCCAGAACAACATTTATCTTCTTTAGAAATTAATTGAATTAAATTTTTAACTCTATTCTTTCCCCATTTAGAAAAAACAAAAAACTTGTTTCTTTTATCAAAAAGCAATTTTTGACACAAAATTATAGAAGAAACTTTCGAAAGTAAGAATTCGTTTTCTTTTGGCCCTTTTTTAAAAATGATCTAAAAGTACAGTAACATTAAATACGAATCTTATTTTATTGGCAATTTCTTAGAAAATAGCTGGAAGAAATGGTTTCATTTTACTTCTTTGGTGACAAATATAAATCATAGAAAATAGCCCACGTTCAGTAAACTAAAGTAATATATTTTCTTTAATATTTTATAAAATCTTTCAGTAATTGAGCTTTAATTTTTTATATAAAATCAAAGCATTTATTAATTTTAACATTAAACGAGGAAAAAAAACATTATCACAATGACTAGATACAATTTTTAATAATATTTTAAATTATATGCTATCCACCTTAAATTAGTAATGTCTTGCCCCTGTACATCACACTTTTCCTGATAACAACAGTCATGCCGGTCAACTTTGCTCTGGAGAAAATTTTGAATTAAAATCACGTGACTTCCGGTCGAAATATTAAGTTTATATATAGTTAATCGGGGCCTCCTGCCTCTAAGCTTTCCAAATCTAATGTTGATTTCATCTATCTAACACCGTTCTCAAGATTAAGAAAGAACAGACAGACAACGGACGACGTGGGAATTTACAACGTAAAAAACACGGTTAGTACTGTTGTATCTCGAATCAATTTTAAAATAAAAATAAATGATATGTTTGAAATTATTTTCTGCAACAAAAAGAGAAAAGAACTCTTCATTGAAGCCATAAAAAACGAAATATTTTCATTTAATCTATCCATAAAAATACATTTTATTAATTTTACGAATTAACATTCAATTTTGTAATGAACATAAAACATTTTATTATCATTTTTATCAGATTTTAATTACATTTAGTTTGTAAAATTAAAATTGTTTTTAAATATTTTCAGTTTAACTAAATTAAAATTGAACAGAGGTTTAATTATAAAAATATTTGTATCAGTTGAAGCAGAATGTTTTTAAAAAAAATAATAATAATAATTTTGTAATAAACGAACGTTATCGACGTCTACAGATAAAATATGAAAGAAAAAAGTAAAATTTAAAAAAAAATTATTTATAAGATAAATTATAGAAATAAATACGTATCTCTATTGCTTTTCCCTGTATTTTATAGCATCTGTGTTTCTTTTTCTAGATAAAATTTTCATTATTTGTTTTTAGAACAATTTGCATAACATTTCTTTCCGAAATTAACTTCCGTTTTTAAAAAAGAAAAAGTAAGAAATTAAATAGAAAACTTTCATATTTGTTTTTAAAAATTAAAAATAAAAAGAAAAGAAATTAATGAAATGATAAATTTTTCTAAGGGGGAAAAAACAAAAGTCATCAAGTATAAATCTGCATACGACGAAACAGATTATATTATTTTGGGAGGAATATATTTTTATCATTAAAATCTCTTATCTAATAAAAACTCTCATCAAGAGTTGAATTAGATTATTATCTTCTATAAATTATATTATTTCATAATTTCAATTTTTACTTAAAAAAACTCTAAATTAAATAAAATTTTATAACATTATTAATAAATATTTAAAACTATATACTGTATATATATATATATATATATATACANCTTAAAATTTTGGGGTCAAGTGGCTTATTTTTCTCATTGTATCCCTTGTATAAAGAATAAAAAAAATTTTATTAAGTAAATTTAAATACCATAAATCGTTTTTATAATAGAATTTATGTAATATAATATTCATTTATTTAATTATAATAATTTTTTTTATTATTTATAATTAATTAAGTATATTTTCTGTAAAGATAAATATATTTTAAATTCTTTACCCCCCCCCTTTTTTTAATAATAATATAAACGCTTGATTAATAGATTATCTAAAAGACTTTATCAATAAATGGAAACCTGATTTTAAATAAATATGTGTAAAGAATTTTTTTAAAAAATTAGATTAATGGTTCTTTTTTATTTTAATTCGTTTAGTTACTATGGAGACATGTAAATATGAGAAGAAATCACGAAACGTACGTATTAATTTTAAAATATTTTTAATTTATCAATATACTTTGTACAATTAATTAATTTTATAAATTTAAAAACTGTATAATTAAATCGAGTTAATTATATAATTTCGTTTATTTTTTTATAGGTTCGTTTAGTGAAGGTCGCCTCTAACTATATACAACTTAACACATCAAACGTTAAATGTGCGTGACATAAAAATAATTTAAATATAAAATGTATGTTAAATCTACTTTTTTGTAGATAATTATATGATAAGCGATACGACTTTTATCATATTTATAGCATATGTAGAAAGTACTAACCTGAGAATAGCATTAATTAAATAATAATAATAAAAAATTATAGAAACCGAATTATTATTTAAAATGGATGCGAAAATATACATAAAATTAATTTAAAAATTTGAGATTTATTTTTTAAATCTATCTTTATTTAATCTTGTTTAAAATAATTGATAAATATTCCATTAACTGTAATTAATAATGCAAATTAATTGATTTTGGGAGAGTTTTGCCTAATTGTTTTCTATTAAAATGTCAAAATTTCAATATTTATGAAGTCTTACCATAAATAAAATTAGAATGTAGCATCAACATATTGAGTTATAAATATGTAATTCAAGAATTAGGCCCTACGTAATAAATAGGTCATATATATATATATATGTACAAAAATTTATTTATATGCTGTTTAGTTAATGGCAATATTTATGATTTTGAATTCTGTTTGCAGATTCTGAAAGGAAAAAAACTGCCAAATTTTTTAAGTGATGATGCTATCGAATTTCTTATAATGCAGGCTTTGATAGCTAAAAAATTCATGAGTTTATGATATATCTAATGATCATACCATATCATTTTTCAGGAATTTTGTTCGGTAGTTTTCGAATAAAAAATTTACAAAATTTCCACTGATAATATATAATAAAATATTAATATTTTAAATAATATAATTCAATAAATTTTATTCTATTCTTATAAAAGTCGGATTCTACAATATTTTTGTCAAACTAAGACGATAAACAGATGGATTTTTCTATAATATATTTTGATAAAAGCCTATCTGAGGAAGTATAATTCTACATCAACGGTTGTTTGAAGCGCTTTGACAGGTGAAATTATTGAACTGACAGGCAAAATAGTCGATAGATGCAATGTAGAAGAGATACGTTTCCTAAGCTAAATCAGTACATCACACTTTGCTCTAATTGGATTAGATGCTAACCCACAAAATCTCCAAATAAATGAGCCAGATTAAAAATAAAAATATTACCGTTACTCCTTAAACTAATTGAAAATTTTTATTAAAAATTAAGATAAAAGACGAACGCTCATAAGTTAATTTAACACATTTGTTGTCATACGAAAGCATGGGGAATTTTACGTGTCTGGAAACAGTAAAATTCTCTAAAATTATAACTTATAGAAATAAAATATATTTTCGTATTACAGATAGATCTAAGTATTAAATAAAGAATAATATCCAAAATTAAGAAAAATCTATAAAATATATAAGAGTTTCTGTTGTAAGAAGTAGGTATAACTTCATCTAATCGCATTTTAACGATTGGCTAGAGAAATGCTTATCGTAACTATAATTTGTTTGACACAAGGAAAAGTATCTCCACTACATCCTCCTACTTCTACTTTTCTAACAAAATTCCTTGAAGATAAATATTTTATAAATCTAAATGAATCTGACAAAGTATATTTTTGTCAGATTTCTATGTTCGTGGCAAAGGTTTGGTTCGATAGGATAAGGGAGAGCTACCAAGGAGTGATCCTCCTGGGAGAACTTTCTATGGAAACTGACCATATTTAGGAGTTAGACGTGTGAAGAAAACTTGGAAAACTCACTCGGCTAGTTCGTTAGTCACGCGCAAACTGCTCGCAAAGGACCACCTATAATTCATGGGATATTACTTTCCTCACTAATTTATATTATCTCTCAAGTTTAATCCATTTACAAAGAATTCGTTTTAAATACATTAAAGGTTTTTAATGTTTTAAATATTTATTCATGTTTCTAATTTCTTCCACTTAATAATGACAAGTAATTTATTACGAATTTATTTGTCATATATAAAATAGGTTACTAATATAACATAAATTCATTTTACGTTATATTTATATTTATTTTACTGAAAATAAATTGAGAGAAAATATGTTTTTATTAAGTAGTTTGTAAAGCATTTTTTATAAAGATAGACAGATATTTTTTTATTTTTAAATCGTTCATCCGAATGAAAGAGATACGCGAATTTATTATCCTGAATATAATTAATTTTTTATACATTGGTCATTCGATAAGAACAAATTCGACTGAATGAATTCTTTATATTAAAAAAACGCAATTTTTCGGTTATTTGATATAAAAATTCTTAAAAATTTATTCAGTCAAATCACGTTTAAACAAGTTATTAAAATTAATACGAAAACTTATTAAATTCTGACCAAGTTGTTAGCATGTTTGGTCTGATATTTAGGACATTAATCATCATCAACAATGATTATTTGGATAGAGGAGTGACCAGTTTCCAGACAAAATTATCGACTTTTGATATTGTACAAGGATTGTTTGACGTGCATGACTCGTTTCAATTTCCTGGCCCAAATATTGTACAAAAATGTAATAAGTCTCGTCATCTGTCAAGCCAAACTGTCTTCTAAGGCTCAAATAACAGAATTTTCCTTAATACTCAATGAATAACATACAAGAGCATTCATTTAGGCCTATGTCTAAGTTACTTTCAATGCTATCTACGAAATAACTACAAATATATTTCTTATTAACAAAAGTTACAGAATGAGCTAACAAAATTCGAGTATCTATTAATAAAATTATCAGATTAATAGCAAATCAAGCGAGGAATTTAAACATGGGATGTGACAAAATTAAATTGTTTCAGTGTGAAATGTCACACATTAAACTGACACTACACTACTGTTTAAAGCGCCACCCTAATACATTAACGCTCGGTGTTACGTCACGTGTTAATAGATAATGCTTGTTACATCACGCGTTTAATTGCTTACTGTTACGTCACAATCGAGCCTATGAGTGTGACATCATACATTAAACAGTATATAGTATGATGTCATATTTTTCAAATGTACGCATTTTATTCATTCTAAAAGAGAAAAATCACATTAAAACGTAACTAAAGTAGTGATTACTTACGCGTAAACTATTTACTAATATTTAGAAATTTGAAATTAATAATTACATTAAATTAACGTTAGTATAATGGGAAATTGTTATCCAAAACCCTATAATAATATTCGAAAACAGATTTTATGGATTTAAACTTTCATTGATCAAATATTTACTGTTTCAATTACTAAAATTCTTATTGTTTACTAAGTATGTGATGTAATTACATTATCGATTATTCAGGACTTTCTAAATTATTTATAAAGACTTCGCCTTATTATAAATCTGATAAATAATTATATATATATGCTTATATTCTAAAAGAATGGCCGCTGTTTACAGGTGGCTGTTGTTGAAGGTTCGACTGTACAGTATTTTAATTATCATACTTTTATTGAAGGTGATCTATAGCAAATTTTATATCCCATATCTCAATGCATTTATGCATATTATATTAATAAAATTATGCTAAAACCTTATTAATCAAGTATAATATACATCAAATTACGACATTTATTTTAACTTTATTCGAAAATATTACTTCTTAAAGCCTGTTACTCGTAAGCAAATATACAAAAATTTATTAAAATTCTGACAGATTTAAATTATTTATTTAAGAAAATACCTCCTTTCTAATCGATTATTAAATTTATCTAATTTTTAAAACTCATTTTAAATTAAACTGCACGTAAAACTTTCTTTTTAAATCGTTTACGTTAAATCGTTAAAGCCAACTCTCTATATAACATACGACCATTTAATACGCGTACTGCTTTACATGTAAGTATCGATTATCGTTACACGCATTTTTACTGATAAGTTATGATATAATATATCCGAAATATGCCAAAGTTATGTTTAGAGGTTTACCTCTGAAAAGCAAAACCATTATCTGAATAACCTGTAGTCGGAGGAGGAGGAGGAGGAAAAAAGAAGATGGAGAGAAGCATCTCACACCTTTATACACTCTCTTATTGCTTTTTTCACGCTAGTTTACAGGATAAATGCTGACGGTATGATATATTGAGTGTAGATCAATCCATGTTCGCAGGGGAAAGAAATTATCTGTCATACCTCTATTTGTAATCTTTAAAAAATAGTAAAAATGTGTACGAACTTTTAAAAATTTTATCTTTAATGTTATATTCATTTTTATTATTATTTTCTTGCATTTAAAATAACTTAAATGTATATAAAATACACGCTTCAATTTTATTCTTATTTTAAAATATTCTATATTTTTATTACACCGCAACGAAATTATAATAAATTTCATTGTTATTTTTTTTTATATTTATAGTTTAACGTTTTATAACTCTTTACTTTGAAGTATTTTAATGGAATTTCTTTTTTCAAATTTTATTTTTATTATTTTTATAGTTATTAAAATTTATATTTTAAAAATATTTTTTTATTATTTTGAAAAGGAAAAAAAATCTTTGATTAAGAAAATAAAAAAAATGCAAAGTCGAAATAAATCATTAAAAATAAAGATAAGAGCTATCTTTCTTGATTTTTTTAAATCAGATAATTAAATGTATTAATTATAAAGAAGATAATTATTTTAAAAAATAGAGATTTTTTACTACTTTTTTCAATTTTTATTTGAATTTTTTACGTAAAAATTATCTGTTTAAAATATTTTTAAAAAAATACATTTTAGATATCTGTTTATCGTATTTTCGGTTAAATTAAAGATAATTAAAATTATTTATGGACTTAAAAAAAATAATGATCTACAAAACTATTTCACAAAGTGTATTTTATGTAAATAAATTAACTATGAATTATTTATTTAAAACAAAAAAAAAATAAATGCATAAATAACTCCGACTCGAAAAAATACAAGAATAAATATTGTATATGATTATTTTAATTAAAAGTATAAATTAATTTTTCGATTCTATTAAAATTCATAAGATAATATGTAACAAAAACACAGTCATTAATTATTTTAAACCATAAAAATGTATTTATAATTGCAAATTCTTTTACGTAATTATAAATTATCGAGCTTTAAAATAAAAATAAAAAAAAATAATAATAATAGAAAAGAATTTGTTTTGAATTGTTACAGAATGAGCTAACAAAATTCGAGTATCTATTAATAAAATTATCAGATTAATAGCAAATCAAGCGANACAAAAATTTATTTATATGCTGTTTAGTTAATGGCAATATTTATGATTTTGAATTCTGTTTGCAGATTCTGAAAGGAAAAAAACTGCCAAATTTTTTAAGTGATGATGCTATCGAATTTCTTATAATGCAGGCTTTGATAGCTAAAAAATTCATGAGTTTATGATATATCTAATGATCATACCATATCATTTTTCAGGAATTTTGTTCGGTAGTTTTCGAATAAAAAATTTACAAAATTTCCACTGATAATATATAATAAAATATTAATATTTTAAATAATATAATTCAATAAATTTTATTCTATTCTTATAAAAGTCGGATTCTACAATATTTTTGTCAAACTAAGACGATAAACAGATGGATTTTTCTATAATATATTTTGATAAAAGCCTATCTGAGGAAGTATAATTCTACATCAACGGTTGTTTGAAGCGCTTTGACAGGTGAAATTATTGAACTGACAGGCAAAATAGTCGATAGATGCAATGTAGAAGAGATACGTTTCCTAAGCTAAATCAGTACATCACACTTTGCTCTAATTGGATTAGATGCTAACCCACAAAATCTCCAAATAAATGAGCCAGATTAAAAATAAAAATATTACCGTTACTCCTTAAACTAATTGAAAATTTTTATTAAAAATTAAGATAAAAGACGAACGCTCATAAGTTAATTTAACACATTTGTTGTCATACGAAAGCATGGGGAATTTTACGTGTCTGGAAACAGTAAAATTCTCTAAAATTATAACTTATAGAAATAAAATATATTTTCGTATTACAGATAGATCTAAGTATTAAATAAAGAATAATATCCAAAATTAAGAAAAATCTATAAAATATATAAGAGTTTCTGTTGTAAGAAGTAGGTATAACTTCATCTAATCGCATTTTAACGATTGGCTAGAGAAATGCTTATCGTAACTATAATTTGTTTGACACAAGGAAAAGTATCTCCACTACATCCTCCTACTTCTACTTTTCTAACAAAATTCCTTGAAGATAAATATTTTATAAACCTAAATGAATCTGACAAAGTATATTTTTGTCAGATTTCTATGTTCGTGGCAAAGGTTTGGTTCGATAGGATAAGGGAGAGCTACCAAGGAGTGATCCTCCTGGGAGAACTTTCTATGGAAACTGACCATATTTAGGAGTTAGACGTGTGAAGAAAACTTGGAAAACTCACTCGGCTAGTTCGTTAGTCACGCGCAAACTGCTCGCAAAGGACCACCTATAATTCATGGGATATTACTTTCCTCACTAATTTATATTATCTCTCAAGTTTAATCCATTTACAAAGAATTCGTTTTAAATACATTAAAGGTTTTTAATGTTTTAAATATTTATTCATGTTTCTAATTTCTTCCACTTAATAATGACAAGTAATTTATTACGAATTTATTTGTCATATATAAAATAGGTTACTAATATAACGTAAATTCATTTTACGTTATATTTATATTTATTTTACTGAAAATAAATTGAGAGAAAATATGTTTTTATTAAGTAGTTTGTAAAGCATTTTTTATAAAGATAGACAGATATTTTTTTATTTTTAAATCGTTCATCCGAATGAAAGAGATACGCGAATTTATTATCCTGAATATAATTAATTTTTTATACATTGGTCATTCGATAAGAACAAATTCGACTCAATGAATTATTTATATTAAAAAAACGCAATTTTTCGGTTATTTGATATAAAAATTCTTAAAAATTTATTCAGTCAAATCACGTTTAAACAAGCAAACAGATCAACAAGGGATTTGTGATTTTTCATTGATACTGAAACCTATTTAAGAGTTTTTATATAAGTAAAAGCTTACAATTTTATCTTACTATTTACACATTTTTATCTTCACAGTTTTTAAAACTGTTGGAAAAATCCTCTTCTTGTTAAAAGTAAATATAACAAGACAAGAAAGCGTATTGGATACATTGTAAATGATATACCAGATATCATTTGAAACTTGTACAAATATCGACAGTGAGGGATTGTTCTGGCATTATCTCAAAAAACACATTATTAAAAATAGTAGTAAGAAAATAATCTTTATATCTTCTATGCTTTTTTTTATTATGAAATTATTAATTATAGAGCAGACCTAATTTGATTTTTCAAGCTATTTTCTTCAGAAAATTACGGTTATATTACACTATTATAAATTAAATAATTCTATTCATAAATAATAAATTATATATTAGTAAAATACTGCAAGAAGTTATTTTTCTCGTTTAACATTTGCTAATGTGTTTTCTAATCGAAACAGAAAATAAAAAATTAATGATAGAAAACGTCCTGTTCACGGGAAAAGATAGTTTTATATTTTGGAGAAGTATATTATTATCTTATATACTGTTTACAGTAGTATTCCCAGCGTGGGTGTTTATATTCTAGGGCATTAACAGATTTTATAGTGGCACTAGACGCTTTAGTATGTTTAGACACTTTATTAGTTCTTTTTGGTAACTGCTTGAAGGTAAGTTTCACTTAAAAACAGATGAGAAAATCGGGCATTTGGCCCGTTGACAGTTGGCGGTCAACAATAGTTGAATATAACTGAAATATTTTTATTACATTTGGTTTATATTGGGACTGTGTCAAATATGTTTTCGGCAAAGAGACATTAAGCTGATAAAGATTCACATCAGATTGCACCTTCAATTAGCATTTTGCTGCGGGCTAAAGTAACAAAGACAGTGTTGTTATTTCAATTTCGAATTTCCTGTTCTCTCGAAATTGTGTAGATAAAATTTTTTCTATTATTATATCTACAAATAATAATAATAATGCTACGTATCCTTACCTCATTTGAAACGTATTGACGATATATATAGTTTTTTACTTCATTCACTCGTATATAAACTTTTCCTTTATAAAATATTAATTAAAATAAATATAGCATTCATAAATTATTTATCGTTTAGTTTATATTCGATTCTAAAATTAATTATTTAAATTATAAAAATTTAAAGCGAGGACTTTATATACATTATGTATATGTTAGAACTGTGTATTGAATGTATATATTCAATACATATTCCTATCTCATTAATTAAAAATATAAAATGTATGTTTTGTCTTAAGAAAAATAAGAATTAAATTATTTAACGCCTTTCAAATAAAATGTTCACATTAATTTTTCAGTTATATAACTGCTAACTTCAATCTATATTAGAAAAAGTGAACACGAGAATTTTCAGTACAATTTTTTGAAATTTTAATGAAAATATTTTTAATAAATTGCTACGATATTAAAAATTTATTTAAGTTTAATATAAATTTCTAAAAATATAGTAAACTTTTAAAACAATGTGCGCCTGTAAATCATGCTTCACTGCAACATACAACACTTATACAGTGAATTCAAAATTAATTATAAAATATTTACAAGCTTGCATTTAATTTTTATCTTTCGTTTATTTTTTATTTACAATTTATATTTTTGCAAATAAAATATTCACAAAAGTATTATTTAGTTTTTATTTTACTTTAATAAGCAAAGTATATAAATATTAAGAAGCAATGTATAAGTTGTGAAAAATAATTAAAATATAAAATGGATTTAATTACAGTATAAAAATAATTTTCAACTCCGAAATCTCAAAAACCGTTTCGATATCAATCAAATTTAATATTTTAATTAATAAAATTAAATTTTATATACGTCGATTATATTTTTCTAAAGGAAGTTTTATCAAGATTCTATCCATTACTTGACCTAGATAAAACTAAAAAAAAATAAAGTAATATATATTTGAAATATCTGATAAACTTATAACAATTGTAAAAATTGTGATTAAGTTTAAAGTTATTTTTTAATAATGTCAAATCAATCAAATTTCCAAAATTCATATCCACAGGAATCTTTCCATTTGCACTACTTTCTTCTAAGAATATAGTAAATCCAACGCTGTCAAACCAAAGACAAATGTCTCTCTCAACAGACATAATGAGAAAAGGGAAGGTTATAAATCTTATAAGACGCAGAGAAAAATCCTCTTTAAGACACTCATTCAAATATCCAAACTCTTCTCCATTCGTATCTCGTCTAACTTATGTATCGCCACAAATTTTAACAGTAATTATGATTAAATGCATTTAGATGCTTTTAATACCGAATAATCTTTTCCTTGGATCGATGAGAAGAGGAAAGAATGAGTGACAGATTATATCCCTTTAGGACACTATTGTAATCTGTTCCTCGGACAGAAATTAGTTAATAATACCAAAATCGCTGTACCGAGTACAAGTTTGGTACATAGCAAACGGTCCTATAAGTACAGATAATTGAATAAAGATGCAGCTGTTTCTCTGACTCGCGTGATGTCTAACGGATGAATTAATGTATGTTAGAAGTGACAATCTCAACTAGAAGCAAAATGCACGCAACCAAGCTGCCACAGCTGGCCATTTTGTCACTCCTCCTTTTTAACATCTAGACTTTTACAACTTATATAACCTTTTGTTTTCCTAATTGAAGGGGGAAAGAGAAGCGATAAAGAAAATTTCAAACGATAAACTTTTTATGACTAAAATTTATAAGAGATTTGCTATAGCTGGAGGATATATTTATGTAAATACTATACATTAGCATAATCATTTTCATCATATATATAAATATTTTTTGTCTATTTGTTACATAAAACATTTCTGAATACTGTATTAAGTTCGAAAAGATATCATCATTAATTAATCCCGAATAAACTCTATTAAATCCAATAAATTTTCTGAATTTAATAGAGGATTCTTGAATTTTATATAAGATTTTCTTGTGAATTTTTGAATATTTTCCTCCTTTCAACTTTAATTGAGATATTCAAAAAGTCTAGATATGCAGTTATGAAGCAAATGGAAAAAAGTGATAGATAGTCGGATATGAAAAAATATTACAAAAAATTATCATAAATTGAGGCTTTATTTCTGTTTCTGAACGTGTAATCAACTTTGAAAAGTAAAATATAATGTAAAATTCCACTAAGATGAATTCTTATAACTTTTTTCCTTACAATAATTTATATTTAATGGTATTTGCTAGAGACATTTTTTAAAATATTCTAAATTCTTATTCTTTATTTCTTTTAATAAAACTAAAATATATAAATGTAAATAGATATATTTATATATATATATAAATGTATTCATTAATAAATTAAATTGGAAAACATTTAAACAAGCCTTCATACTATAATAAAAGCCCCTTTAAGTATTGTTTGTCTTCGTAGATAAAATTAAAATTTATAAATCTGATAACATTTTTTTTCATATTTTCTGTTTTGTTTACGTGAATTTGAATGCGAATCATTTAAATGTTTGTCATTTGTTCTCCTTATTATAACTCTGTTTATGAGATTTATTGTAGTATTCATTATATTAATAGATAACTTAAACACGAAAAACCATTCTGGATGGAAGACGAATATTTATTTAAAGAAAATTCATTAAATTATCATTAGTTATATAATTTAATTCGATAAAAGTACATAGGAACTTTCATCAGATTTGATTAAAGAAAGAGAATAATTGTTTATTTTTCGAATTAAAGCTTATTTTCTAAAACGAGAATCATCGTCCCTGAAAGATGACCAAAAGTTATTAAGAATAAATTAAATTCTCTCTGAATATTTCGCCATTTTTCGCTTTTGTGATACTTTAATTGCATTTATACAACGAAAGATAACTTTCAACTAAAAATTAAAATTTGTTAATTTTCTAAAATTAAATTAAGATCCATTAAACAACATTAAAAATAGAAAATTATATTAAAGCATTACAATAAATTTCATTAAAGTTAATGCATTATATTTTTGGGGGGAAAAGAAAAAAAATTTTAATAAATTTCACGAAATTAACAAAATAATTTTTATTTGTATTTTGTATTTTATAAAAATAAATCAATTTTTTTGTCACGTGATTAAATCTGGAAAAAGTTTTTGTTCCTGAGAATCCATTCATACTCTAATCAATATTTGATCTGTTTCTGTCACGTGATTACACGAATTGCTTATTTCTCTCCCTCTCTCGAGATCTGATAATCATCTTATGCAGTGGTGCGATCACGTACTCAATTATTTCTTTTCTCTCGGTAACTATTTCCTTTATCCTACGGTCACGTGAATGAATTTCCTGCTGTCACATGAAAATTTATCAATACATCATTCCAATTACTACTAAGGTTTCTAATCATCCGATCTTATAAAACTGATTGTTTTATCTTGATTTAACTTATCTAAAAAATAGAGGAAAACATTCTAAAATAAAATTATAAACTTCCAAGAACATAAAATTTGGCATTTGACAAAAAAACAACTGGATTTTTATTTATTTTTTTATGTTTTTTCTTGTTAAACAAGCCAAGTTACAAACGCGATATAGGCATTAACCTCGAATGTTTTTCGTGTAAAAATCGGAGATAATTCTCCTTCTAACATAAATAAATATAAATGATATCAAGCACGAAAAATCATATTTTTAAGAAAAAAAAGCAAAATTTTATTTTAATTTTTCTACAATTTAATTTAATAACAATTAAAAAAAATCGTTTCTAATAAACTTGCTAGACGTTCATTAATTATTTAAATTTCGATTTAAAGTATGTCAATAAATGAGTTTGATTATTATTTTATTTTTTGGTTTTTAATTTAAATCGAATATTAATTCAATTTTTGGAATGAAAAATAAATATTTATTTAACTCGTATACTTTAATATATTCTGGAATGGATCTTCCTTTATTATGATAATTATGAAAGATAATATTTTATATAAAAATGCCAACATTGTTATGAATAGAAATGCTTACTTTATCAAGCAAACAACTCCAGCAGGAAACCCGCTGTTTACACTTTAATATCCTAAAATAACAATTATCATTATCATTTTCAACTTCATTAATTTCTTCTTTTTAACCGAAATATTTTAAACGATTTATTAAACGACGTAATTATGCGATATTAAAATTATCTATCGTTTAACAATAATATATTTAACTAATTATTTTGGTCCTTATTTTATTATTTATTAATTAAATCGTGTATATTTCCATTGGTTATTTAAATATAGAAGAAAAAAAAATATTTTTTTCGATTTAAATACAGTCTAATCTCTATATAACATCTACGTAGAGCGTCAATGAATACTCACAAACGGATCTTCCAGTTAAATATTAAACAAATAATGCTTCAGCTTCTGTGTATGAATAAAATTTAGTAATGTTTTGGATTATAATTTTCATAATGGGCCAAAGCATAATGGTAATACGAATTCATTCGCGATTCTGCTTATTATGAATAAGCCTGATCCACAGGCCATCGAAAGAGAAGGAGTTGGGGATTTTTCCCTAGGATCGTAAACTTAGAGGCCTTTAGTGGTTCATACCCCTATAAAATAAATTTTAGTTTTACTAAAAAAAAATAAAGTCTTTAATACTGTTTTTCTTTTATTAATAAAGAAGCATTTTACGTTTTCCATTTGTTCAAGAATCCAATAAATAAAGGGGCCCGCTCTACTTTGGGCCCTACATACAAGCTTTTAACGGCCCTATTGATCTATAACGGAAGAAATCTGCTATTAAACTATTTATTAAAATTACAAAATTTTGGATCGGATTCGAATCCGGTCACTCACAAACAACGGAAGATAATCTCTTATGAGATGATTATCCAACGAAATAATTATATTTTATTCATTAACTCTTATTAATTAATACTTTTATATGAGTTTTATATAAACATTTATCAGTATTAAAATATTTTAATACATTTTTTTAAAAGAAAATAATAATTGTTTATAAAAATGATTTTATTTTAATGACCCATAAACAACATACATCATAACAAACACATTTGATGTAGTAAATATCGTAATTTCTTCTATTACAAAGTGTTTTTATTAGCGAAAAATTAGTTATTAATTTTATTTTCGTGTCGATTTATAATATTTAGAAAGGGAAAAAAGTTTAGACGAGAATAATATAAACACTTGTAAATTGATCAAGTTGGATAAATTATAAGATAAATTGTTTCTTCATAAATTTTGATTAAATTTATTTTATGTTAACTGAAACAGTAACTAAATGGAACTTAAACGATTCTTGATATATAAATTTCAACTAGTTTATTCCATATGTCAATGACTTTTTAATGTTTAAATTTTGTTCAAACCGTGTTAAAAATTACCTCCGAAAATCCAACTTTAATAATGTTGAAAGGGAAAAAATGCTTTAAAATTAACTTATGTTTATAAAGTAACAAATATTTTACCATTTTTATATTTAAATTGAATATCAAGATACTTTCTAAGTACAAGCTTACATTATTTTTATCTCGTAGATGAGATTTATTAAATTTCATAAATTGCATTTTAAATTTACAAATTTTTGTATTATTTTTTAACAAATATATATATAAACTTCGAATTTTGTTATGTATATAAACATTTTTTTAAATCTTTAATTTAAAAAAAGAACAATGCTTACAAGATTTTAGCATTCACAATTCTCTAATGGAAATAATAATAATGCAAATTTATTTAATGAAACATGACCAGAAGCCTACATTTATTTATTTTGCTAACTATTGTGTATTAAAATGTAATTTTTAAATTTATTCTTAATATAAATTACTAATTACAAAACTCCTAAATCAAGTAACCAAACAAAAAAAAAAAAGTCTTTCTTGTAATTAAAATGCTCCAAAGCTTTTACTCCTGCATTAGACGCTTCATTAAGCTCCTCTGTTATGTTTTGTTTTACTTTGATTACAGAATATGTCGCAAGAGAAACAATTTCCAGCAAGTCGAATATAAAGGCAACATTTTGTCATATTTAAATTACCAATTACTGTAGAAACGAATGAAAATTTATTGTTTAAAATATTAAACTTCGTGACTCGAGTGTTGAGCTTAAACGTGGATTTTTAGAACAAAATTTAAAGAAAAATTCATCCTGGGCATCAATCATCTTCATTATACGCAGGGGACTCCTCGGAAAAACGATAAAATTTAGAAGGAAGGAGAAATATATATTGACAACTTTTTTATCTGTTCGATTTTTTTTTTTGATCAATCAACCGAATGTTTTGCTGTATAAGTTAAAATTCATGCTGCTCACAATATAATTATGAATAAATAATAGAAGATAAATGCAGAAATGTTTCACGTTCTTACAAAAAACCTGGAATATATTTTACAGAAAATGTATACGAATAAAGAATTATTTCAATATGTTGAAATTCACGATACGTTAGCAATGCTATTATTTATATTGTCACAGATGCTCTCAAGGCCTCTGGGTAATGTAAGTGATGCGTTGCTTAGTAACATCATCCACTCGGCGCTGCGTACAAAATTTGACAATAGATCAAATACTTATAAATATTATTCGTAAATTATTTTCGAAACCACTTTGAAGAATTTTGATGAATAAATTTTAAGCAATAAAGCCAAGAGTAGCGTAAAGTGAAAGCAGGTTAGTTGAAGAATAAGTGAAAATAGGAGTAAGTGATTAAAATATATCAGTCACCAGAACTTAAAGAATATTACGGGATGCGAGGAAAGTGCATTTTTATAAAACAAAAATTTAGGTAAGTGCAGCAAACAGGACTTTATTACGGTAATTCTATTATAAATATATATTTTTTTCTGATATCTGGTGACTAATATGGACAGATAGAAAGATAAAAAGGTAAGTTTCTATACACATAAACAGTGCAAAAAAATTGTTTAGCGCAATTCACTTATATTTTTATAATTTCAAACTAGTTAACGGGCATAATTTTGAAATTATGCCAGCTAAATAGTTCTTCTTATATTTATTGTAAATGAATTACGTTAATAAACAGAAAAAAGAGAGAAAAAAATAGTAAGAAATGAAAGAAAGAAGGATAGAACTAACCTAAGAGGGAATCCTCAGCAGCATTCCTTCCTTCATTGTGGGTTTCTGAGAACATCGTAAACCCACTCAGGAAGGTTGACCCAGCAGAAGCAGTACCTAGAATGATAATTTAATTTAATAACATTCATAATGATAATAATAATTTCTTAATTATTACCATAAATAATTGTTTCCGTAGGTGGTAGCCCATGCAATTCTTTTACATTTCAACCCAGAATTTTATTATTAATTAATATAAACTAGATAGTCATATTAATTATTACAAATTACAGAATAAATTATTAAATAGTTTATATAGAGATTTAAAATATATAAATTCGATTATATAACATTTGTGATATGATGTCTTAGAACAGAGAAGGAACCATTAAACAATTATAAATTATATTTTCTTGAAGATTGATCAATAAAAATAAAGAGTAAACGAATTATTTAACTTAGTACCTTGGTTACTGTGCACAGAAATATTGCATGTTGATGAATTTATCTATACTTTTATCCTTTTTCATTCATCCCTGTTGAAAACTACATAACAAATTACTTTTATTTAAAAGTTTTATAATTAAAACAAAGACTTGGAGAACATTTTTAATTATTTTAAATATTACTTTAATATATGAAAAGTGTTAACAGAAAACTATTAAGAGCAAACCTCCACAAAGAAAAAAAATATATATAGAAAAATGTTGTTGCAATTCGCTTAAATGCAAAAGTACGTGTATAGCTACTAAAAGAAGAAAGTTTTATACTCTTGGGAACCTAAAACACTATTTCCGACTATTTAATACCTAGAATTTACTAGAAAACAAAGTAAAGTTAATCTTTCTCCATCCACTAATGACAGTCGCAGATTCTGAAGACATTTTCTCTCCAAAAATGCCACTTTATCCTTATAAATCAATCAGAAAAAATAAAATAAAATAAAAATAACATTCTTAAATTTAGACAGATATTATACCCTACATTATCAATCTAAGATATTGGCATTCGATATTTTTCTAACTGTTACAAAATTATAAGTGTTAAAACACGTTCATCAATGATAAGTTTACAATGTTCACTAGTGCTTAACTATGTTCTTCACATTAAATATAATTATAGTAATCGTCTGCAATTATATCTTTTCATTTCCGTAATGTAATTAATTATCTAAATAGTTAACATCGAATGATAATATTTTTTAATCATTTATTAATTTTTAAAAATTAATCTTATTAAATAGAAATTATTTTTAGAAATTAAAATATGTTTATAAATTCAAAAATGTATATAGGCTATTGATGTCGTGAATAGAATTTTTGGCTGTTTGCCCGTATAAAAGCATTTTGCTTGTAATTTATACTGTATACATATTAATATTTTTGTAATTTAGGGAAAAATTTACTTATTTATTTATTTTTAAAATAAAAAAATAAAAAAATATGAAAGTTTTATACAGTTGAAAAACAATATAAATATGTTTAGCCTAAAAAAAGATAGGGATTTATTTAAAATTATTCTGCATATTATTAATATATATATATACACAAAGTGAACATTTTGATCTGAGCTTGCAAATTTTGATCAGTTAAAATTATTCGAGGATCAATTTTTTTATATTCTTATGTGTAAAGGAATGTAGTTTCGACCTTGAATCGCTATCTTTCCATCAATATCACGACTTTTTCTAAAAATGTAAACGCATTTTTTAATATTTATCATTAAATTATCATTAATTATCCGTCAATCTTTATATAAAACTACTCGAGTTTAAGATAGAAAGATATTTCTCGTTGGATCGCCCAACTTCAGTTTTAATTTCGTAAATAATTATTAAAATAATAATTAAAACAAAATAGAATTATTTCCTTTATCTTTAATAATCCTTACCTTTATACATTTATCATTCAATCAGTGTAGTGTCGATGATTTTTTACATTCATTATTCATCTCGAGATTATTCCCTGGTGAACATTCATTAATTGATCAATCAGCCCACGTTAAAGATTAGCATTATAATTTTTACTGAAAATAACTTCTGGAACTGCAGGAGAAAACTCATCGAAAATAAAACTAAGAAAAAAAAAATTCTTAAAAGTCAACATTACATTTTCTATGTAATTTGTGGCAGATATCCAGCATAGTTTATTATTAGCGCGGGTGTGCAAAGGTAACATCTGTATGCAGGTGCATTTGTGTGGCAAATCGTCATATAATCATTTATAAATGTAATTATTACTTTTCTCTAACTTAAATTATCTTATTTAAATACTATAAATGTTATTAATTGTATCTATTTAGCTTCAAGTAATGAAGTAATTCATACTACAATTTTTTCGCTGTTGTATTACACTAAAAAAAACTCTCTCATAGTTTCGTATATTAATAATTATTATAATTATTAACACTTATCATTTATGTATAAATAAATAAATGAATCAATTCTCGAACCAAAGCTATTTGTTTGAAAATTATCATATTAATTTAACCCTTTTTTTTAGATCATTGAGAAACCATCTTAAATTTTTCGCACTCTTTAACATTCGAATGTACTTGACCAACTTTACGAAATTAGAAAAAATAAAATAAATAACAACAGGAGAAGTATTTTTTATGTTTAAACTTAAAATAATATAGAATGAATGTTATTTAAAAAGAAAAAGCTCCATGAAATGTGCGTTAATTTAATAAATAAATCCATGTATAGAATATCATATTGATATCAGACTTTTATAATTAATATTTTTTTATAATTAAATAATTAAGCTGAGATATATATAAATAATATAGATAAATGTAAGTTCAGTAAGCTGTATAAAATATGTATACGTGATGACTTGTTTTCTTCTTGTGTTTACACACGTTGAACAATATGACGTCTTATTATTAAATATTTATTACGTCTAGCAAGTTGACGTTACTTACTGTATTTTCATATATTATATTTCGCATATTTAATGTAAGTAAATACAATATATATTTTCTTTTTGAATAACCGAATTTTATCAGCAAAGTGATTTTTATCAACAGAATATATATCGAGCGAATACTTTATCACAATTCAATAAATTTTATCCAAAAAACATTTAGAACGATCTTTGAAGTGTTCCTAAATGTCTCCCCAGATGCAACAAAGAAAATTTTAAACCTTTGTGGCATACATAGAGTTCACTTTGCTTCTTAAACGTTAAGATATACATTCTCTTTTTAAAATTCCCTTAGGAGTCTTTTCGATATTCCACTTTTTTTGAGTTAAAAAGAAGAATAGGCATTATATTTTCTTCTCTAAAGTTTTCTTGATAATATCCACCACAAAAATTATAAAAGGAAAAAAAAAAGAAAAATAGGACATTATAGCGAATCGTGAAGGCTTCTAACTACCGAAGGTTGTGAATTAATGATAAGCTTTCTTTTTACGTGGCACACTTCGGCATTTCTTCTTTGGATCAAACTTTTATGCATTAAAGTAGCGAAGTTAGCGGTTTTTTTACGTGATAAAGAAAAATCCTATTTCAAAATTACATTCTGAACTAAATTTTCTGATGTAAAAATATTAATTCTCGATTCAATTCGTAGATTTTTATTATGAAATTTTACTCCAGCATTAATAAATAAAAACAACAACACGTTCGATTTTATGTCAATAATTCTAACTCGGAGAGAAAATTAACATATTTTAAGAGATTAAACACCAAAAAAAACAACCCAATTTCTGGTCAAACATGTTTGTTCTTTATTGCGGAGAGTCGATTAATTGGAAATATACGTGGTGGAGATGCACCTGTTTAACTCGATAATTGCAGGAGTGACCTCAATCGTTGAAGGATGAAACACTGGTTAATGCATAATCTGATAAATGATTTATAATTGCATAAAGACTTTTCTATTTATCTTATAACGGTGCTTCACTTTCCTATAAAATCCAGACGTAAGCGGTAGAAAATGTTTACACAACTGTATTAAATATGTTTAGCCTAAAAAAAGATAGGGATTTATTTAAAATTATTCTGCATATTATTAATATATATATATACACAAAGTGAACATTTTGATCTGAGCTTGCAAATTTTGATCAGTTAAAATTATTCGAGGATCAATTTTTTTATATTCTTATGTGTAAAGGAATGTAGTTTCGACCTTGAATCGCTATCTTTCCATCAATATCACGACTTTTTCTAAAAATGTAAACGCATTTTTTAATATTTATCATTAAATTATCATTAATTATCCGTCAATCTTTATATAAAACTACTCGAGTTTAAGATAGAAAGATATTTCTCGTTGGATCGCCCAACTTCAGTTTTAATTTCGTAAATAATTATTAAAATAATAATTAAAACAAAATAGAATTATTTCCTTTATCTTTAATAATCCTTACCTTTATACATTTATCATTCAATCAGTGTAGTGTCGATGATTTTTTACATTCATTATTCATCTCGAGATTATTCCCTGGTGAACATTCATTAATTGATCAATCAGCCCACGTTAAAGATTAGCATTATAATTTTTACTGAAAATAACTTCTGGAACTGCAGGAGAAAACTCATCGAAAATAAAACTAAGAAAAAAAAAATTCTTAAAAGTCAACATTACATTTTCTATGTAATTTGTGGCAGATATCCAGCATAGTTTATTATTAGCGCGGGTGTGCAAAGGTAACATCTGTATGCAGGTGCATTTGTGTGGCAAATCGTCATATAATCATTTATAAATGTAATTATTACTTTTCTCTAACTTAAATTATCTTATTTAAATACTATAAATGTTATTAATTGTATCTATTTAGCTTCAAGTAATGAAGTAATTCATACTACAATTTTTTCGCTGTTGTATTACACTAAAAAAAACTCTCTCATAGTTTCGTATATTAATAATTATTATAATTATTAACACTTATCATTTATGTATAAATAAATAAATGAATCAATTCTCGAACCAAAGCTATTTGTTTGAAAATTATCATATTAATTTAACCCTTTTTTTTAGATCATTGAGAAACCATCTTAAATTTTTCGCACTCTTTAACATTCGAATGTACTTGACCAACTTTACGAAATTAGAAAAAATAAAATAAATAACAACAGGAGAAGTATTTTTTATGTTTAAACTTAAAATAATATAGAATGAATGTTATTTAAAAAGAAAAAGCTCCATGAAATGTGCGTTAATTTAATAAATAAATCCATGTATAGAATATCATATTGATATCAGACTTTTATAATTAATATTTTTTTATAATTAAATAATTAAGCTGAGATATATATAAATAATATAGATAAATGTAAGTTCAGTAAGCTGTATAAAATATGTATACGTGATGACTTGTTTTCTTCTTGTGTTTACACACGTTGAACAATATGACGTCTTATTATTAAATATTTATTACGTCTAGCAAGTTGACGTTACTTACTGTATTTTCATATATTATATTTCGCATATTTAATGTAAGTAAATACAATATATATTTTCTTTTTGAATAACCGAATTTTATCAGCAAAGTGATTTTTATCAACAGAATATATATCGAGCGAATACTTTATCACAATTCAATAAATTTTATCCAAAAAACATTTAGAACGATCTTTGAAGTGTTCCTAAATGTCTCCCCAGATGCAACAAAGAAAATTTTAAACCTTTGTGGCATACATAGAGTTCACTTTGCTTCTTAAACGTTAAGATATACATTCTCTTTTTAAAATTCCCTTAGGAGTCTTTTCGATATTCCACTTTTTTTGAGTTAAAAAGAAGAATAGGCATTATATTTTCTTCTCTAAAGTTTTCTTGATAATATCCACCACAAAAATTATAAAAGGAAAAAAAAAAGAAAAATAGGACATTATAGCGAATCGTGAAGGCTTCTAACTACCGAAGGTTGTGAATTAATGATAAGCTTTCTTTTTACGTGGCACACTTCGGCATTTCTTCTTTGGATCAAACTTTTATGCATTAAAGTAGCGAAGTTAGCAGTTTTTTTACGTGATAAAGAAAAATCCTATTTCAAAATTACATTCTGAACTAAATTTTCTGATGTAAAAATATTAATTCTCGATTCAATTCGTAGATTTTTATTATGAAATTTTACTCCAGCATTAATAAATAAAAACAACAACACGTTCGATTTTATGTCAATAATTCTAACTCGGAGAGAAAATTAACATATTTTAAGAGATTAAACACCAAAAAAAACAACCCAATTTCTGGTCAAACATGTTTGTTCTTTATTGCGGAGAGTCGATTAATTGGAAATATCCGTGGTGGAGATGCACCTGTTTAACTCGATAATTGCAGGAGTGACCTCAATCGTTGAAGGATGAAACACTGGTTAATGCATAATCTGATAAATGATTTATAATTGCATAAAGACTTTTCTATTTATCTTATAACGGTGCTTCACTTTCCTATAAAATCCAGACGTAAGCGGTAGAAAATGTTTACACAACTGTATTGACTGCTTTTCCACACCAGTTGCGGTGGTCGATAAGAACTTGTTTGTTGATAAATCAAACATCGTTTCAATGAAAAAAAAAAAGATGATTTTTATACGTCAAAATATAATCCCTTTCTATCCTTACAAATTATCCATTTGAGAAGTAAAAGTGGTAGTTATGTAACCGACAACAGAACAGTTTCGCGATATCGAAAATGTCGATGTTAAATTTTAAAATATTTCAAGGATATTGTTCAAAACATCCTAAGACAATTTTCTAAGAATACCCTTTTAAGAATATTGGAATGTTTATAGGATAATAACAGGAAAATGCACGTCGAGATGCACTTGTTCCGTGGAGTGATACAGTAATAAAGGTAAAGTGTCAATGCATTCGAAGAATATGAAAGAGGAAAATAACCTACTTCTCTCCTAAAATTGTCATTTATTGAGTACAATTTTTAACATAAAAGCAGAAAAATTTCCGTGCTACACAACTGTTTGCTTATCATTAATAAAATATCGTTTCATATTACATAACAGATTTGTTTCTTTCGGTAATTGAATAAATATTTTTATCAACATAAAAGACCTTCGGATGTTTTTATCAACGATAAAATTTTCTAAAACGGTAAATTCTAACGGTAAATACGAAAAATCGATAACTGTAAAACTATAATGCATGATAAAATGCAATTTTTTACTGTTATGATTTCCCAACTACTGTTTCCTTTAATATCATAACGAATAATATAATTTAAAATCGATTAAATTCAGCAATTTTCTAAAAAGATAATTAAGTTAATAAATATATATATATATTTAAATTCTGTTTAACAAACCTTCATATTTTATTAAAATTAAATTTTTTGAATGCAATCGAATACGTTTAATGTAATATTAGAGAATTTTCTGCGTTAAATACATGTTTATTAACTCTAAATTTTTTTTATTTATAATGTAATTATTATATATACAAATTAAAATACATTTTATAAGGCAAATAAAACGAAATACGAACATTTTTGCATTAGTTAAAAGTAGAAAAGTATCCTAGAGATTACTATGTTTCAAGTAAAAAAAAAATCTCAGAATATTTCTATAATTAAGTAAAAACAGAAAGATAAATTTTAAACATATTTTTAAGATGCATAAATTTATTCGGGCTGTAAAATTGCCAAAAATATTATTTTAAAAAAAATCGTAAAAATAAAATCGCTTTATCATTTCGGAACCGATTAAATCTATACATTTTGCTTTCCTTTAAATCGAAGCACATTTTTTGTTCTATTTGTGGAAAAACTTCTTAGGAAAATGCCATCTGAAATGCCTTGACAGATTCAAAAAAAATGGTAGAAGTAGAAAGTAGAATATAAGCGCATAAAAAATGGGGTCAAGGTTTGAATGTTGAAAGCCAATAATATAATCATCTTCTACTTTAAAATATATAATCTGCATTATAATATGGCATATTTTTTTGTATACATTTACTCGTTTCTTCAATTTGTTTATAATGTTTGTTTTCTTTTATTGTATGTAAAAAAAAAGACGTAACTCATTTTAAAGCTCTGTGAAATACTCATTGAAAAATCGCACTATAAACGAAACGATACAAATGCATAATCTCGCATGGGAATTAGTATATGTAACATAAATGGCTTTTAGTAATCGATCCATAACAGAATGATTAAAATGCACGTCTTTGTAGTCTTCGTTATAATACATTCCAGACACCGAACGCGTTAAAGCATAAAAATCTCTTTAAAATGGCTCTAGTGCAGCATATTTTATAATAAAATATATATATATATATATATATATTTTCAAACTGCATCGGACACCAACCGAGCCGGTGACAAGTAGATAGGACATGTTCACAGCCGTTATCAATTCCGAGTGCAGTAGACAACGTTATTGCATGTAACAAAATGAGAAACGTCTTCTAAACAGCACTTCTAGCATCAATTAACTCTTCTATCACCGAAGATAAGAAAATAAAAAAAATAATAAAAAGTTTAGATATACTCGGAAGCGATATCCTCAAAGTCATCTGTCAGGGTGACCCTCGCGACATTCTACTGGATCCTAATCTTATTTTTCTGGATTACGGTATTGACAGTGATGCTTTATGTCGGCGGAAAAAAAAAATCTCTTCTAGTTTGTAAGTTCCGTTATTTTTTCCGCTGGAATTTAAAGTTCAGGTCGTGTTCCGCGGTTTCGATTCGATAAACACGAACAGAATGACAATAGATGGACAATTCCCAAGATTCATTCTTATTCGAATTGTAAACGAAATGGCGATTTCGAAAATTGCAAATGGGCATTTGTAATATTTTCAATTTGCCCGAAAGTTATTTTCGTATCTCTCTTTCCTACATTTAGCTTTCAACCTTTCTAAATACTGGCAAAAGGTGAATAATTTCTGAACACTCCCTCGAAATTCTTATCCTCTGCCAAAGTTTTCCTTCACAACCACATATTAACTCCCTCCCCCTCACTTTAGTGGGAGAAAAAAAACTTCTGCTTTACTTCCGTAAACCAAACAATAATTCGGGGGAAAATATATGGAAATAAAATTTTATTATTATTAAATACATTTATGAAAATTAATAAATAATGTGAAAATGCAATTCCGCTTCGTATCTTAACGATATAAGTCATTTTGTTTGGCAGTGCGAACGATTCTGTTTCACAAAGTAGGCAATTATCCATAATATATAATGGAAGAATTTTCTTCTTAGCCTATTATATAGGAAACTTTCTCTCATAAGAACGATTCAGCAACGTGTGAAGCAGGAATTGCCGTCTGTAAAAGCGCAATAAATTTAAGTTCGCGGCCAGAAAGATACGAGCAATTAACAAAGATGGCCGCCCTTTTTTTTAATGTAAATTTTACCAATCGAATTTTTATATTAATTTTTAATAAAGCTGACCCGCGCTATTTTTACAACAAAATTTATTTACATGCAAATATCAGGCATTGCTCAAACTCGAGATAAACGACGAATCCGATTTTTATTCATAAGTTTTCTTTATTCGTCGATTTTATCATATTACGTATTCGAGCGTAAAAAGATTCGGAGTTTTTTCCGAAAAAACTTTATAACTATTTTAATATAAGTAAATCCGTTTTACTGAAAATAAATTATATATTTTTCTCCAAACATTCTCTTATACAATGCAATATTTTTAGAGTTTATTCTTATACTTTTTTTTTACTAAAAACGTTTCTTTTATCTCTTAGGCATTTATGATTTTAAACAAATGTAATTTTCTTTTTTAAATTCGAAAGATCTGTTTATATTCTAAACACTTTCTTTTACTTATTTTATAAACTCTGTAAAGTCTGAACGTGTTTTAAAGTTAAACTATCGATTTCGGGCGGAGCGATCTTTATAATTAAGATAATTTTCGCCTTTGAAATGGGAAAGATGCTCGAAGGAATCTTGGTATATTTTGGGTGGAGCCGCATCTTAACTTTAATAGTTATATTTAGGGTGGAGTTTGAAGTAAACTTTTCGGTGGAGCTTCTAGAATTTTTGATTAATTTAATTACAGTAAATTAAGTACAATTTTCATATTGAAAATTTATGAAAACTCCAAGTTTACAGAGTATTTTAAACTCATTAAAACTAATTTTAATATTTTATTAAATTGTAATAAATAATTAAAGTCGGACTAACGTGTATACGCTACGGTTATATACGTTTTTAGCTACATTAAATTATCTTTTCAATCATAATAATCGAACAGGAAATCCCATATGTCCGTTTATATATTATCGTACCCAATAAAATCAGATTAGAGAATTCATAAAAAATTCATATTTTCTGTTAAAATAAGAAATTTTAAAACATTCTTTGGCCTTCTGTACGAATAAATTACTGATTAAAAAATCAGCTAGCTATTTCTGGTTTACGATTGATATACATCCCGCAGATGTCATGAGATGTATCAATCACGCAATGCAAAGGATGTACGTTAGATATTGTTTCTGCCTTTTCTGTCTTTCTACTTTGGGTATTTCAATAATTGATGATTTTTTAAAAAATATTATAAGTCTAATATCTCCTGTGATAATCACGAGATAATCTAATTATCACAGATAATCATTTAATAACGAAGTTGTTATTTGTGGTTTAGAATCTGCGTGCGAGGAAAATTAATCGAATTTTAGCTCTCCGGGGTTTAAATTAACTGAAATCTGAAAGTTCTAAGAAACATGTAATCACTTACAAGTGTTAATGAGCGACTTGTTCTATTTTTGAAGGTTACGGATTAATTATTCGGCTCAATTTTCAAAAATTCTCCAACTCCAATATGATTTTTAACCATCGTTTTCATTGGCATAAATGGATTTAAATCGTTTACAATTGAAAAAATGGGGTATAGTTTAGCAGAACAGTTTAATATAGATCTTTCTAAATAATCAAAAAATAAATTATTAATATTTAACATAATATTGATCATTAATAATGATATAACTTACTTTATTAGATTAATGTTAATTGATTACAGTATATATAGTTTTTCACAGTTTTGCTAAGTATTCTTCAACCGAAACAATTTCATTTAAACTGAAATCCTAGCAAATTCCGCAACTCCCATAAATTTTATCCTACGATTTATATCGTATATGGCATGGTTTCATTTTAAAATAAATTTAATACAAAAATAATAAAATTAACTCGGCATAATCCTACCGAGTAAGACACAAAACAGCTGTTTCATGTGATTACTGCTTAAATCTCTATTAACATATTCAAATATGGAAGTATCGACTAACATTATATGTTGGATATATACTATTTCCGTACTAAATGATCGATAGTTACTCAATTGATCATGTGACACGCTAGACATCGATTATATGTGTCTAGTATATCGATTTCATTAAACCTCATATAACCATGTTAGCATGCTTTGCGTGTAATTTTAATATTCTCGGTCCAAAATGGATAATGCCTGTATTATAAACATTAATAAGACAATGGTTGCCTTTCGCCCACGATCATTTGCCTTCTGTTATTGATAATCTCCTAATTACGCGCTGGTCTAATAAAGATATTTCCCTAAAATTATTTTAATTAAATTTTACTCCCTATTTTTAATAATTTTCGACTTGTTTTTTTTTATAATAATATTCAACTTTATCTATTTAGGTCAATAATTTTACGATTATTTGATGTGTTTTAAGTACAGTACATAATACAAATTGTAAATTCGATCGCTCTTTAAAAATAGGCATCTGTAATGGAATACAATGATGAGATTCAAGAATGATTATGCCGTATTTATGTTTATTTGTGTATAATTCGTTTGTTTTTTCTGGTAAAATTAATGAAGATTGGTTAGAAATGTGATTTTTGTCTTCACTAAAAATAGATTTAGACGCCTTTCTAGTAAATTTGTTCTTCTGCCAACTTTTTATGAGTTTCCTCGTAAAATTTTTTGAATACTAAAAAAATTGACTTTATTGTCACTTTTTTATATAACAAATCTGTGTATTTTGTAGTAGAAAATGCTTACGATTTTTATTTATTTTTTTTCGTCCAGCTTAAATCAAATATTTTTACTTATTTGTGAATACGTCAAACAAATTCGGCTGAGTAACTCAATATGTTCCCGATTTTGTATATGAATAAATTATTAAATTTTTATTTATAAACATACAGATTGTTGCAGAGTTTTTCGAGAGATTATTTTACGGTAGTTGTTATCACTCATTGCCAAGTATTCTTCACTCATCGTGCGTTGTATAAAATTAGCACAAATATGCATATTTACGGTAACGTAATACGTACATAATTAAATTTCTTACAAGCGTTACATCAGTAACAAACGAGAAAAGCTATTCGAAAATTACGGAAAACTATTTGCTTCGAATGCCCTTTTTTACGTTTCCCAAATATTATTTGACATATTCCATTTATCATCGTGTAATTTTTAAGTTTAAATTCAATTTACTTTCGAAGAAAACATTTTTTTTTTTTTTTCAAAAAAAAGTCAAACATTTATTCAATTTCAAATTGGAGAACGATTAAATTTTTTGGAATTTTCTCAGAAATTCATATAAAATGATTAATTGTTCTTAGAAATATAATCTATTATAGCTAGGCTTTTTTACTTTAAATTATATCGTAAAAAACAGCTCGTTTACATCGCAACGTTACTACAACGATTTTTCTGTACAGTACATTTTCAATAATTTCTGCACTAGTTACCAGGCATCTCCATAAACCAATATGTCTATGTCACATGTTGTAAGCTCGTATTATTATAAAGCAAAAAAAAAAATCTATATCTTTTCGAATATAAAAGCCCTTTATGTATACGTATATAAGGAATTTCTTATATTAAACAGTAACATACATAAGAGTAAGTTTTCTCATTATTAAATATAAAAATTTAACATTAGAAATGGTTCAGTTATATTAAAAATTTTAGCATTTATCTAGAAGTCCTTTTATGTGCAGTAGAAAACACGCAAGAAATATATCCCCTATAAAACTAGTTAATGTCCTCTTAGTGTCACATGCTCCGCTGTCCAATATTCCAATTTCGCTTTATTCACTCATCAAAGACGTAATGTGCATTTACACACTTGAAATATTTATCGCTAGGAAACTCTTATTCGTATACAATAATTGGTTTTTTTCCCAATACACACGCTACAAGGAATTGTGGATACCCAAAAGCAATGAAGCTTAATCATACTTAATATATTTATAAATCAAACTGATCTTAGTCGTCTTTCGTAAGTAACTTCTTTTCATGCTTACAGTTTGTTTCTCTTTAAAAAAAAAAAAAAAAACATTTTATATTTTGAAGAAAACAATACGTAATTAATGAATTTGTGTTTTATTTTAAGATTTTAACGTAAAATTCTTCTATAAATACACTTTAAAATCAGTTCGTCGTCTCGCTTTTTATATTACTAATAAAAAAAAAATGATATTATGATAACGAAAATCAACAGGTATAATTTAATTATTGGAGCATCTTAAAGAGTTAAATTACTTTTTAACTATAATTTTTTAAAGATTTTTTTTAATTTACAAGTGCTATTTTTATTGACGAATTACAATTCTTTCCACTTTTTATTAACGAATATTCTCGTCTGGCGAAATTTTCCGGATTATTTCATTAATTATTAATGATTTTCCAGTGGAAATTTTCAATCGAAATACCGTAGCGCTACAGGTACTCTTCGCGTCTTCATTACATGTTCTTACTCACGCTTTCCGTACATTGAAGGAGAGAAAAAAAAATCAAATGCTACCGAATCCAACGGGTAAAAAATTTTTCCAACTGATCCATTGGCACTGGATTATATTATAGAAAATGTGTAGAGTTAGAAGAAAGGCTTACTTACCATCGATAGGGCTGAGCACATCCGGAGATTTAGCCATGTCGTACTGTTTCGCACGAGCACCGTTGTCACTCCCGCTAGTCTGTTCGGAATCGTTCTTAGCAGCCATACTATTGTTCTACATCCCGGAGACAATCATCTCCGAGGAGAACGATGATTGTCTAAAAACACGTATTCGAATAGAAAGACGAAATTCGTCCTTGACAGATTCAATGCCTTCGACGCATCCCCACACCGTCTATCTATCCTTTAATGTTAAGTATACATCGCCTTCCTTCCGGCACCCCGCACAACAACAACAAAAAAGAAAAACTGTTCTTTTTAGCGGGGGAGAAGTAAAGGCACATCCCCCGTCTTTACGGTCTGCGCTTCGACAAACGCACCTACCCACAGCTCTGTGAGTAGGATTGTGAATGAGAGCTGACTGATTTGGCAAACCATTCCTCGTCCTGACGTCACAGCGAGCATGCCCAGACGTTGTTCGATTGCGTGTAGATGAGGAAAGACTATCGATTGAATATTATTAATATTTCTATAGTCTTAAATATATTTTGATTTCATTCTATTCCCTTTTTTTCCATTGTAATGAAATTAATGTTCAAATCTAATGATACCTCTACTAAACGCACTGTTCCTACTCCTACCTGTACACATGCAGCTAAACAGGTGAGAATAAGTGTTGCTTGGTATTTCGTATGCACATTTTCTTCTTAAATATTAACATAAATACATTGTCTTTACAAGAAAATACCGTTAAATTCTCTTCTACTTCGTTTCTTATCGTCTACACAACAAAAATTTAATAATTTTAATGAATTTTTATTATTTTCCTTTCAATATTTACAAAATATACTCTTATCATTAAGAATTCATGTTATTTTAAAAATCTAAAAAATAAACAAATTTATTAATTTAAGAAAAAAAACAAAACATAAAATAAGCCAAAAACAACACAATTAAAAAGTTAAAAAATAAATATTTTTAATTTTCTGATAAACTTATATAATATATTAAAAAAAAATTAATTTATATATCTTAAAACATTTTCAGTTATTTCGTTTATATTATTTAAAGAAATACATAAATAAATTATATAACTTTTAAATTAAGAAATGCAATTTATATATAGTTAAAATTACCCCCAATTTCCCTCACAACCTCCTTAAAAAAAATTTCCCTAAACAAACACGTACTCTAAAAATATTCTTAAGAATTCCGTTCGAAAATATTTTCTCTTGCTGATATTTATATGCACTAAGATATCCCTAAATAACAATACAAGGTAAGAGATTTTAGGGATATTTTTAAATCTCTATTTTCTAATTTTAAATATATATATAGAAGACATTTAAATATGATATTTTTTAAGAAGATAAGCTTGGTAAAATAAGTTTAAATCTTGTAAGAATAAAATCTATAAATAAAAAGAGTTGAAGGTTTTATTTAAAAAAATAAATAAGAGAATTACACGTCTCAATTATTGTTTTTGTGGTTTGGTTTATATTTAATTGTGCAAAGTAAATTTTATTAATGTATAGATTTCCTGACAAGAGCAGTACACTCTTATCCAATTTTTTTGTCATTTTTTGCTGTCGGAATCAACAGTTTTCTTGAAACCACTCTTGGCATCGATCAGTATTTCTTTAAAACAAATCATTCTTCGCTTCCGTTTTCCGATAATATTTTATGTAAAGGAAAGAGGGGGAAAAACACAGCAATTCCTGTTCTCTCGTGTGATAATACACGAGATATATATCTATATTATTAAATTTTTACTTAAAATATTATCGATAACGGCAACGCGACGATTGGAAGATCTCGACTACTTTATTCCGATTATATTACAATTTTTATTCAGTGTAATACGTAATCCCGTTGATATTTAACGATATTTTAAGCTGTGTTGAACCGCTTCGCGTCGCGTCGAGTCGCTTCGGCGCATCGCTCATCTTAACGCACTCTAATAAATTGGAGGCGCAGCTTTTTTTTCTTTACCTTCTTACATCTTCGTATTAAATCGATAATGTTTTTGCTTGTATAATTTTTCATTCTATCAATTCGAAAGCTATTAATAATTCTAAAAATATCTTATTTAATTATATTATACGAGTTAAAATTTTTAAAATTTATTATAAACTTTGTTGTTGTTTTTTTAAGGAAAAAAAAAGTCTTTTTTTTATTATACAATATAAATTCTGAGTAAAATTAATTTATAAATTTGAAAAATATCATTAATTTTAAACGTTATTAAAATAAAATTAATTAATTTATTATTATAAAAAATTATAAAAATAAAGTTAAAAAATGTATTAGGAAAATATTGATAAATAAACTTTAATATTTTATAAATACTTATGGAAAAATTCCAAGTTATTTATTGAAGTAAGGTTTTAAAATTTTATATTTATTGGAATAAATTAAATATAAATTTTATATTTCGTTTTTTAAAAGTAAGTTTGTTCTCATATTTATTTTTTAATGTCGAAATATTTTCTCGTGTTCTTCTTAAATTAATAATATAAAAAAAACTTTTAAAAAATTTAACGTTTATAACATTCTGTTAGTTTTTTAACTGTATATTTTTTTATTATATTTTTATTCTATTTTATCACTATTAACATAATAAATTTTAAAATTAACAGCGAGTCGTAAATTTCGTGTATACAAATATACGGCAAAAATATTTTTATAGGGATAATTTAAATTAATTTTATAGTATTTTATGCATAAAAACTGGACTAATAAATTAGACAATTGTTCCTGTCTCTGATTCGTAAATATCAGCTTTTTCAAGAAGGTCAATGGTAAATGCAACAGATAAAATTATTGATTTATGGAACCCGAATAACAAATTTTGCCTGGGGTGTAAAATTGCTTTATTTATTTATTTTTATTTTTTAATTCGTATACGTTACATGAAACTTTAATTCGAACATTATAGAATCTTATATTAAGTAGGAAAAAATATTATTTCTTAATGCTCACTAAGCAGAAAAAAAACGAATTGCGTTCAGATTGGCCACAATTAATATATATATATATATATATATATATTAATTATAATTTAATAAATGGAATGTTATAAAAATTGGATTGAATATGTCAGAAAATCATGTAAAATTTTCGGTTTCTTCGTGTATAATTTGGGAAAATTATTGATCAAATTTGGTAACATAAGTTGACAAATTTGATATTATATTATCATTATACAGTATTAAATTATGTATTATTTAATATTATCGTATTCGTTTAATATTATCAAATTGTTATCTTATGATATATTTCTTAATTACTCTTCGAATTTAAATTCGACTTGATTTACAGTACTTGGTAATTCCTGACATACCGTCGTAATATTTTAACAGTAAAAGAGCAAAACTGAAAATTATGTATGGTTAATATTTTTCCTAAATGTTCACTTCTATGTTTTTAATTTTTTTTCTTTCCCCGTTTTAATTTTCTGCGCTATAAATTTAAGAAAACAAATGCAGTAAAGCAATTTTTAGTGATGCTTTGGAATCGCTTCGATGTACTCAATATATTTTATTTCATTTTTTTTTTTTTGTTAAAACATTTATTGTAGATGCTAGTTTTACAAGATTAATATGAACAATGTTTTTTTGCTCTTACTTTCTCTTGTTTTCTTTTAAAATAAATTACAAATACGTAAAAAATATAAAGTTAGAAAGCAAGTATAAATTTCACCTCTTAAGAAATAGTGTTTTTTTTATTTTTAGAGGTTTTTTTGTAGAATTATGCGTTAAAATTGTATGTTGTATAAAATACGATATTTAAAACTTTTTTTTAATTTTAAGCTAGACCAAATAAATATTTTTTTATAACTGATTCAAGGAAAATATTTTTAGCAATAAAACATCAAAACTTGGAAATATTCTTTACATGTGATGTCTTACAATAGATAAAACAGAATAAAGTAATCATTTTTACCAGATTTAAGTTTACAACCAAAAACTTTTACATTATAACTACGTTCTACTACTTGCAACCCGGGATTTCGTTTTATATCTTCATACGGATACATTAAATTTTAAGCAGACATATTCGCTTTATTACGTATAAGGAAAAAAAACTTTTCATAAAAAAGAGAGTAAATTTTGATTTTTAAGTAAGAGTTTTTCAATTTTTTTACGATTTCTTTAACAAAATTTCATCGCGTATCCAAAATTTCACCGAGTACTGAAGCAAACCACGAAAGAAAAATCAATAAATTCCTCCAGTTGAGACTAGTTGCTTTATCAAAATGTCCTCTGGAATGCATTTTGGAAAACATTTGGGATTGAAAAAAAATGTTTGCAGTATACCTCGCAGGTGTAAAAATGCAGCAATTGTGGTAACTCGAAATAGAAAGTTGAAGTTAACAGATAAGAGTTAACACCTGTACATGCACCTGTAAAGGTGTGTAGTCTTTGTAGCAAACGTGTATGTGCATCGCTGAGACAGCACCGTCTGGAGAGAGGAACTGTTGTGTTGTCCTCTATCGATCTGTTTCGGTCCGGAGAATTAACACTGAGGAGGCAAAAGGTCAGAGTTCATTGGGTTATAGATAAGGTTTGTTTATATGTTTCTTTCCAAAACATAGCTTTTGCGCTATTTACGCATCTTCCGTGTATTCTATCGTCGAGATTTTATGCAAATACACTATACGTATTTTTTATAATTTTATATATTTGCAGCGCCTTCGTTCCATTTTTCAATGGAAAGCGATATCAACTCCATCATATTTCCTCATCCCTTTTGCAAATATATATTTCTGTTATATATTTCTAAACTCGTGTAGGTATTTATTTATAATTATATTATTAAAAACTTGAAGCAAATAAATTAAAAATTACGAGATTAAATCGTGAAAATTTAAAATTTTCCGAAAGAATCGTTAAACAGAAAAATATGCTAGAATGGACAATGTTTTTAGATGATTAAAAATTAAAAATATTATTCGAATTATCGATTCATACGCCATAAGTTAATAACAAAATGAAACGATTGTAGAAAAAAAAAGAAAGAAAAATCAATAAAATGGTTTGTAAATGTAAATCGCTATAAGAAATGTTCTTACAAAAATATCATTTTTACATTAGTATTACAAACGAAAAAGTGATGTTTGATTCAAGATAAAAACTAAATAATTTTTTTTTAATACTCACAAAAAAATATATTCATAGCATTATTTTTAATGGTTGTAAGATGTCGTAATCAATTATTTAATCATATTCTGAAAAATTCTAGCGTTTGATAATAATTAATAAATATAATTTGAGGATGTATAAACAAACGAAAAAACACATAAATATTTTTAAACCGATAAATAAATAAGTTGAATGATTTTTTTTGTACTATAGTAAATACAAAAGCATCTTATTTTCCTGTTTCTTTTGCTGTTAGATATATATATATATTTGTATCCTTCTTCTAAGGCATCCCTTTCTTTCATGATAAGTACATTTTTTTCTTTTCTTATTCTCTTTCTTCTCTATTAGTCAGTATTTTCTTTCTCATTTTGCCAATTTCCGCAACTAAAATACGGTAAGAAAATATAATATAAAGCTACACACTTTCGTCATACTCCAACAATTTTAAAACAATTGAATTTTTCTAGTCTACTTGTGAAAATTTTTGTTAAACTCATATTTTTCACGGTATTATCTAATTATTATAAGTCTTCCACTCTATTGATCGAATTTAACAAAGTGAATCAGTGAAGATGCAAGAATCTCCACCTGTTCGATCCTTAATTCACTCAGGTGAGATGCTTCATGCATGGAACCTCGATACATGGATTATTTCAGGGGTCGACTGGGAACAAGAGATGACAAGAGAGCCGACTTCGTGTGCATTCATCAGATTAGAGTGAAAAATGGTATCGGTAATAATGTTTGATGTATTGATCTTTCAATTAAAGGCGAATAATAGGTCATATCATCCATAAATTTATTAAAAATCTTAGATAAACTTTCGAATATCGAATTTAAATCGAAGTAATTCGCTATTTTTAAATGATTATTTCTAAATTCTTTATCAAATAAATTTCCCTTACGAGTTACTTATATTAAAAGAGAATTTCCTATCTAAATTGTAGATAATTTTTTTTTTCAAAACTTCACTTAATTATAGTTCGCTTCTACATAAATTAATTTTATTTAAGACGTTTTTTAATTTGTTAAAAAGAATTTCTACAACGTTACGGACTTCATTTTGTCTGTCTTTTCTTTTAATTTAAAAATTTTACTTCTGCTTTATTAAATTCTGAATAATTTATTAAACATCTTTACTCTTTTCCTATTTCTCCTCTTCCTTGGATATAATTTATTATATAAAATTTCAAAATATTGTTCTTTCCCTTATAAAAAAAAAGATTAATAGTCTTTTTTTAAATATCTACTATTTTATTTAGAATAAATCTATATAATTTTATTTGAAAAAAATCTAATTTATATAAATAAATTAATAACAAAATTATAACTCTACACTTTTATTACTCCATAAAAATATTTAGTTTAATATTTAGTCATAAATGCATTTTATTGCTTAATGATTTATAGCTTAAAGCGTAAAATCGCTCTTCAATACTTCATTTACTATCGAGATTTTCTTGTCACTTATTTAATTATTTTTACGCTAGTTATCGGATTTTGAAGAAAAGTTATTTTTGAGGTTTTAGAAATTTTCCAAAATTCAATACTTTGGGGCAAAATAAATTGACTTTTACTGAGATTTTTCTAGAAAAATCCACATCGAATTTCCTTACAACCCATTAATCCAGTGGAAATAGATGCCTGCTTCCTTTACATCCAACAACGACATGTAATACCGTCCACACCTCTTCTTGTCCTTTTTCTTCCCATTCTTGCCAGTATCCATGTCTTCTCAGTTCATTTCGATGACTCGATTGACCTTTCGAGAATGACAAACGATTCTTACAAGTCCAAAAGTGGAGCGTAGAAGCCACTTTTCTAACTATTGATGGGGCATTCGTTCGATGGTTCGCTTTGTAGGTCAACTGATGTTTTTAAAGTAGATCCACTTGTAAGATGTTTTTTCTTTTTTTCTTTTTTTTTTTTACTTCTGTTTAATCTGACTTGTTGGAAATGATTTTCTGCAATGATACTATATGACAGTTACTCATTATATAGCAACGTAAATCAATGCGTAAAGATATATCAATATAAGATTTTGTATTTCCTATAATTATTCAACGGTAAATCTTATACTAAATTGAATTATTTACTCTATTTTTTAGTTACAAATCAGTACATTTTTTAATGTAATCCTATTTGAAACAATCAGAAGTTTTGAGTTGATCTTCTTGGAATGGACAGCTTCATTTCAAGAAGATCAACTTCTAATTTATCCGAATTCCATCTAAACTTACTATAATGCGAATTTAACCTAATTCCTGTAATTTAATCTACCTTAATCTCAATTTAGCTGTAACTTTTCAATATTGCCTGACTAAAACCCTAATCTAATATTATATCCTAGCTGTTTCTTTATACTAACTTATTTTCTTTTAAATAACTACACTCGCATTATGATCATCGCTTCGAATTTTATTTTATGATACAAACTTTTTCAATTTCTTCTGTTCATAACATTCCAATAATTCCGGTCCATATTTTTTATAGCCTAATAAAGTTTATAAAAAGTTATTTTCTCCAATAAACTTGTCATTTTCGGATTCTTTAACCATAATTAATAGAAAGATACAGACATTTCGATCAGTTTAATACAACTTTTGGGTGTAGCTTTATCCGGAGATACCACACCTACATGACCACCTGCTTTTCGAATTTTTACTAAAGCCTGTAATATTCGATGACTGATTTTATAAATACTTTGATGTATATTTAAGAGAAGAAGACAATAAATAAATTGTAAATTATTTAATTATCTTTAGGCAAGTATACAGTAAATTATGTATGAGTATATATGAAAATGGCGTAAATATAAATACAGCAGTTTAGCAAATATAGAAAAGATGGTTGTAAGAAAATTCTTATGAATGTGCCATCTAATGTATTACACGACCTTATATATTAACCTGTATTACACGTAACTTATAGACCGTATACCACGTATCAGAAATATGTGAGAACCTCATACTATGTTGGACTTAGGCTATATATGTGAGAGTAGCAACCTGTATATAACCTATATACTGTACAGTCCCCCATAACACTGTTGATAATTCTGTTTTATATGAAATCCATGTTGTACGAGTCACTTAGATTTTACAAATACGTGTGCCGGGCTGTGAACGGCTCACGTATTTGTAAAATCTAAGTGACTCATACAACATAGATTTCATATAAAACAGAATTATCAACAGTGTTATGGGGGGTCGACTGTAGTTGATGTCATTCCTCTATATATATATATATAGAAAGAGAGAGAGGGGGAAATAGCACCAAGATAGGACCCCTACCCCTTATTACTTAGGGGTAGATCCGATATACTAAGCCCTAATAAGGGACTAGAAAAGTCACAGTTGGCCACAGTAGTTATAGATTATTTAAAATATAATCAATTATGTATACATCTTAATGAAAATTGTCTGTAAAAGTAAAAATAGATAGGCCCTAAGCTATGGCTTTGTATTCTCTAATTTTTGGCCGATCAAGCAACCATAAAACTCATTTTCCTTAAAGATTTTTACTATCTCACACCTAAAGCAAAAATTAATATATGTTCGTATGAGCTTATTTAATCTATTATTATGCCATTTCTTGACTTTTTTTTCTTTTTCTCTTCTCCTGTTTTCGGTTCACATCATTCTAAACATGTTTTCGCATTGTACAATTGATTGAAACTTTTATTTTGATTGTAATAACTATTTTGAGTTGAAAAGAAAATCAAATTTCGGTTATCGAAGTTTTCTTCTTACCAAAAATGATATAAATGTGGAAGATTTCTGAGGAACTTTTTGTCGTTCAAGTTTGATTGATGTTAACTTTTCATATGTTATTTTTTAGTGCTGCATTTTTATAGCAAATCAAAGTAAAATTATTATGAACATTATTGTACATTAAAACATAGAATAACATCATTTAAAACTTTAGATTACGTGAGTAGATAACATTTACACGAATAAAACGAATGGGAATTTCTCTTGTATAAATTAACCTCATTTTAGATTGACGATAATAATGCCAATGGGTAAATAGGCATTTTAATATTTCGATATAGTTGAAAAGTATTGAGAGGAAAAAAATGTATGTCGAATTTAAAATTGGCTAGAATAAAAATAGAAGTTTTCGAAGTAATTTCTTTACATTGCTATTTAAACTTCCATTAAGATATCACTGAGTAAATATGACTTATGTGTTTTTAATCTTCAGGTATCACGACACAGCGGCATCATTTCGTCCCAATGTGTCGAGGAAATGCAGGAATTCGTGCCAGAAGTCGTTTAAGAAAATTGATACTTCGTCACGCACCATTTAGACGACATGGGACAGGGATCTCCCAACAAACTGGATGACATTACTCAAGTTCACATGACAAAATCACCACAGTCATTATCCGGCAGATACATCTCCGTAAATAAAGATATATGTTCGGTATATCAACAGATTATTTCGGATTACGGGAAAGAAATCAGCTCTGTAATTCCTTTTAATGCCTGTTACGAGTGTCTGTTTTATTATAGTGAAATAAACTCGATCTTGACTAATTGCTGTAACCACAAAATAACGTTTTTCTCGCTGACAATTAAACAACGAAAGCTGGTGTTGTAGAGTTTCTTTTATGTAAAAAGAAATAAATCTAATGTTTAGACATTTAATTCCTTTATCGTAGCTCTTATTAATTAATAAAAATTTGATTGGCATTAGCGTTTAGATGGCTTTTGATTTTATTTTTTTCTCCAATTTTTCAAAGTAGAAGTTTGTTGTTTTAAACATTTTCTTCCTTTTCAATTAACTGTTTCTAGGGTTAGACACAAAAGAAGAATCATTGTTTTAGGCACTTTCTTCCTCTTCAATAAACTCTTTCATCTACAATACGTCAGTCCAAGTACAAATAATTGCTTTTATACCTTTCTTTCATTTCCAATAGTTCTAATACTGGAGATACAAAGTTATTTAGAAGTTTATTTTTTTCAAAATAAATTCATTAATATGTTAACTTTTCAAAGATAATTGATATATAAGAATTTTTCTCTCATAGATAAATAATTATGTATAGGTTGTAACTATAGTAAAACTAATAATGTGTTAATCTTTAGGAATAAAATTAAGCCAATGTATTAATCAATAGAAAGAGAATTAAGTCTTAATTAAATTAAGAATTAATCATGAAGAATAATTAAGTATTAAATACGAATTAGTATTGAGTGCAGTCACCTCTCTGTGAATTGTTAATAAACTTATGCGATAAAATTTTTTATTTGACATCTCGAAAGAGAAGTAAATTTTAGTAACTTTTTCATAGTAAATTAATCCATATTATTATCAGTCAATTATTGTAAATGTGTAGATAAAATTGTTACGTATTTTATGTGTGTTTTTACAAATTTAATCTATCCATGTCAGTCGATTAGAACCTATACAATATTGCAACCCTGAATAAGAATATAACCTTATATACAGCAGGTCTTAATCGCATAGATAAGAAAATTTTATGAAGTATAGAAATTTCCATTAAGATGTTATAAGTTTAATTATAACAAATGGGAACTTGAAACAAGAATGGTTATTACAGTATTATAAAATATATAAGCAATATTTCTAAGTTATTTTTCAGGTAGATTACTGAATTTATAAAATATAAGAAATTTTTTAATATTTATAAAACATAAAAAAGCTCTCCTTCTAACTCTTTTCTTTCTTCTCTATTGTTTTTCTTTTCTTTTATAATCATTAAAAACATACATTTTTGAAATGAATTGTATATAAGAAAGAAAAGTCTCAGCTCTAAAACCATTTAATAATATTTATTCGTATGTAAATAAACGTTAAAATCAAACTATTATATCTAATATTATTATATTTATCTCAGCGGAGGATGTCTTTGTCTTTTTATAGAACATTCACAGTTTGAAATTGCAATAACTTTACCAATGTCAAGTTTTCCGACCGCACCCATCATATTACTAAATAATAAATAAGAGACATAAGTCGAAGAATATTTTTATATTACTTCATCTTTATATCAAATTTTATATTCCGAATAGAGAGAGACAATTGAATTTAGACGATACATGGAAAAATAAGGAATGACACTCCACAACTTTAATCAAATTAACGCTTTCTTGTGTTCGGATCAAAACTTATTTTCTGTCTAAGAAAAAAAAAATAAATGCTGTATTTGATTATCAAAACGGAATTCTGCTACAAACAGAAAGAGTTTGTTAATAGGAAAACAAATCAAAGAAATTCTGGATTTTTAAGATATTTTGTTTAGTAACCATATGGAGTTTCTCAAGAAGAAAATGTTCGATATCTTCCCAACCAGTTTAATATAGTTTATTGATCGAGTTTGTTATAACTTTTAAATAAATATTAATAGTATTTTAACATTTTAAATAAGTTACGATTGATGGTGTCAAGAATGATTCACTCTATTCTGTTACTATTCTAGAAATTCAACTCGCTGTCACAAATTATTATAGAGTTTTAAATTTTTAGAAAAGATACAATGCATGATTTTATTTTGTACTTATATTGATTAGGATATTATAAAAAAAAAGAAAGAAAAAAGGCAATTTTCTTTCACGGTTTCTCTGAATAAAAAGTGATCATTCAACGTCAAGATTATAAGAGAAAAAGAACACAATTTTAAAATTTTTATTGTGCAAAAAATCATTTAGTGTCTTTTCTGAATGAATTGTAATCAATCTTTTAAATTTATAAATAATTCAATAATACAGTTGTTAGTTTCTAAAAATATTAACAAGAGAGTGGATTGTAGAATAAATAGATTTAAAAATATTAATGAAGTTTGGATTCGAGTAAACACAACCTGTTGTTTTCTAAAATATTTAATTTAATAATTTAAAAATTATTGCTTGCTAAACAATAGAATTAGATTATTCTACTTCAGAATAAACACAGAATAAACAGAAATTTCTATTATCAAATATTGCAATCTTTTTAAGAACGAAATTACTTGTTTGTTAAGCGATTAATACGCAAATAAACTTTTAAAATTAAAAAAAATGGTTTGACGTGTTATTATTTAAATGAATTCTAAGAATTATAAAATCATTTATCTTTGCACATAGTTAAGCGAGTTTGAAAAAAGCAAAGTGAACATTGTTGCGACATGCTTACAATAAACGATGCAATAATTTTCTCGGAACTTCATTTAAATACATTTATTTTGCAATTTAAGCAAACAAAAATAAGTTTAATGGCGGAATTAATAGAAAAATATATAAAAGTAATTTTTAATACATTTATAGCATTAAATTGTCTTCTAAATCACATGTGTTAGCATTTATCTGAACGAATAATTAAGAATAGAAAAATCAATAACGTGATAAACAAATGCTTCTCACCATAAGTGTTCTTATTAAAATGGTTAAATTTAACTGAAAATACTAACCGAAGCCATTTAAATACGTCAAAATAAATTTTCTTTTTAAAAATTTTCGAAATTTTTCTTTCTTCGACCATCGAGTTAAGAGGTAATTACATCTGTCCCAATACGTAGAAATCCCACTGTTTTGTCATCTTTAATCCTCTAATAGTACTTCATTCCAACTTAGATAATAGTAAAGAAAAACCTGATCGCTCTGGGAATTGAAAACTTCAATTTCACTTTAAAGAATGAACATTTAGAGTTTATTCCCCTAAAGATATAATGAATAATATTCATTAAAAAAATTAAGATGTTTATGATAATTATATTTAAAATATTTCTCTTGTTAACAAAACTGTGAGGAATAAAAAATTGTTTTTAACATTTAAATTTAAAATAATGTTTATTTTTATTATTATTTTTTTAGTGTTGTTAATTTTAATTAAAAATACTAACAGATGGCGCTATGATACTAAGATTTTTAAAAAACGTAATCGCCTTAATAGGAAAAGGAAATGCAACACTCGCATCAGATTTAAAAATACTTCGAAAGATATTAAATTCTGGGGGGAAAAAACCGTAGAGAATTTCAAAGTAGTCAAATCTATAAGCTATCTTTGTGAAAGCCGCTTGCTGATTTTATCTTCGGTCCTTCTTGCCGACAATGTTGTTGTTGGTGTATAGGGAATTTGCCCAATTCGAAGTTCCATCGCCGCTTCTCGCATTGCACGTGGATTTAATATAAAGAAGATATAGTGCTTAGTCTACATCTTCACTTATCAGAATAACTTTCTATGGATAAATATAAAAATATACTGAAATCGAAGCAATTTTCTTATTACTCGTCTCCTAATACAGTCGACCCCCCTATAACACTGTTGATAATTCCGTTTTATATGAATTCCATGTTGTACAAGTCACTTAGATTTTACAAATACGTGAGCCGTTCACAGCCCGGCACNACAGAAAAAAATCAGCTAATAGTATTAATTTATGTAATGATGTGTCAAGTAGAGGTTTTTCTAAGCTCATCTAAAGTTAGGTATTGGATTTTTCATTGCTTTAAAGAACTTTTCGTTGTACCTAATGATTCTAGTTTGTTAAAGAATTATTTATGTTTAAGCTCGTTAGTCAAGTAAAGCTTTTCACAAGACTGAAATTCCAAGCATGCCTCTTTATATAAAGTTAAACACTTCACGTAGTATCTAACACAAATTAATAAATAGAATTTTTCAACTGCTAATAATTCCATTATGGATATTGTAATTAGCATTGTAATTTATCAGTTAATTGCAAATAGTATTTTACTTGTTTATCTGAAAACTTTATAGTCGAATAAAAGAGTTTTCATTTACCACATGAGATTAACAGATTTACAAGTTAACTATGCTATAAATAAGAGTTCTCGTCTTACAATTGTCTATAAAATTTAAATAAATTGGATAGAAGTTCATTAGCGAGGAAATAAACACTTCGTATTTATAGATTCCATTTTATTTACTTACTTTTTTAAGTTATTTAGACTTATATTATTGATAGTTATAATTTAATTATGCTTGTAGAATGCTAATTTAGGTTTCTCATTTTAACTGCGAAGGCTTTTTGGCTTCTTTATAGTAGTTTTATACATTCATACAAATGAAAATAGACCATTTTTAATGGTTTCTCTTCATTTGCATCTCAAGGTTTTGCATTAAAATAACAAAAGTGAGAAGGAATGTCATTTGAAATGCTTCATAGAACATGTTAAATTATTATAGTGGTAAATCTTAATCGATATTTCATAAATATAATGAAAATATTTGAAAATATTAATTTAACCGCTTCTCCTGTGAAAATAATGAAATTCGAGTAGTTTACACAATTCCACTTCGTTGAAATAAGGAGAAAAATCAGGAATCGAACATTTTATATCACTGCTGAGCCTTATTAAATTATGAATTAGGCCTATCTACTGTATCCGAGATAAATAATCTAAATGAAATAATCAATATCTAATTTGAAAATATTAAGACAAAAATAATAAAATTCAATATTTAACATTATTTTATTTCTTTGAATATCTGTTCAGTCTCTGTCCTTACAAGTCTAGAATTCTTTTAACTTACATGCCTTTAAATTGACTTATTCTCTGACTTAATATACAGTTTAATAGTGCAAAATATACAGAGAAATATTTTAATAATAATTTATTTTTAAGAGAAAATATGTGGAAAAATATTTCTTTCAATAGAAACAAATATAAAAATATATTTAAAACATTTTTATATCGTTTTATGTTTAGTAAAATTCTAGTTTTATAAGTTTATATTATAAAAATTAACCATTTAATATTAATTATAATGAAGTGACTCTTTCGTCTCGGGAATTTTCTCTTTTTTTTTTCAATAGATAATAAAAAGGAATTTCATTTAAAAAGCGAAGAAAAATATGTGAATAAGAAAGCGAACATCCAGGGATACATTTAATTAAGCTTACAATACACTCTCGTTTATTTATATCTCTTGAAGGATACGATAATGTTAATGAAGTTAATTTTTCAGGAGTAACAATTTACGATATCTTTCTTTCTTATCAATAAAAAAAATTACAGGAAATTAAAGTACAGTATTTGAATTGCAGTTCATTTATTTGATGAAGAAACTGTAAGAATAATTTCGTCGATTATTCAAAAGATCGAGTATCAATTTACAATAATTAATGACCTTCCAGAAGTACTTAACATTTTATCAATAGATTGGTAAAAATTGCTATTTTAAGACATTATCGTTAAAGGTAAAGGTTTATTATGGAAAAATTTTCAAATTTTAAAACTAATTTTAATTTATGTGATAAAAGTAAATTCTCTTCTTAAGAGTTTAGTGGAAAGTTGGAATTTGGTTGTTAGCTGAAGTAATTTAGTTCGAGAGCTTCCCTAATCTTTTCAATTCCAGCAACATAAGACTTTGTAGAGATTAAATATTTTATTAAGGCAAAAATATATAACTGTAACAAAACCGAATTAATTTAATAATATTTTTCCATTTCGTCCATATTTCTTTCACTTTATTTTCATTTATTTATATTTAACAAAATAAACAAGACGTTAAACTTTATACTTGCAAGAAATTAATTTTCCAGTTTCCCCACTCTCACTAAGAGATAAAAATATGAATTTTTATAAGATTAATTTTTTTTTACTGTAATGGAAAAGTTAATCTATCGTAATAAAAATATTATTAAATATTTTTGCATATTCTAAGAAATTTGAATAATAAAATTTAAATATACATTCCGAATAACTCAGCAGATCAGGCAAACGCATTTAATTTTAACGACGTTTTACATGGCTACCGATAACAATATAATCCTCTAAAATTGTCTTAACTTGCCACAGCCACCCTCGTAAAATTGTTCTATACATCCCATCACATTACAACAGAGTATTGTAAACAATGCACCTAAATAGAACTCTCTTACGTTATCGATAAAACGTTATTTCCTTCTGTACTGTCATTAATTTCTCCACATTGATTCTCAATTTTTCTGATGATTGTCCAAAAGAATAATTGTAATTACTTAATTAACTCACTTCAGTTCATTAAAAGAATCTTTTTAGAATTCTTCTTGAACATATTACAATGTTTTTATACTTAGTTAATCAACCAGCTTGTTAATGAATAAAAATGTACAGTACTGTGTATGTTTAGTATAATGTCGAATAAAAGCGTAGAATAAATTAAATATAAAATTTTTATATCCTTGATTCTAACAGCTTTTGTTGACGATTTTAAAACAGTTTGATGTTTTAAATAATTAAAGAAGCATTTTTGTATTCTCTTAAGCGATTCTCTTTTCCAAGTTTCAATTATTTATTCATTCGTTTTCGCACAGTTTCAAATTAGGAAACGTTTCTCATGAAGAAAAGTTCCGTTTCCTCTTGAATAATGAATGATTTTGAAGCGTGATTTGCCATATAATAGTAAAAACTTTTACAAATCATACTCTTGCTCTAGGCTCATAATTAAAATTCAATTTTTTATACATTTTGAATTTTCTATTCTCTTTATTAAATTTCATTATAGAGTACTTGAAAAAAATATTTTATTCGAAATGATTCTCTTAATTTTATTTCAATATTACTTAAATTTTAGTCGTCTAAAAATCGAAATTGTAAAAAAAATTAAATAGATGTTTTACCTAGAAAAAATTCATATTTATTCATATAAAAATTGTCATTTCTAACAATCTAGTTCTATTATTTCGTAATAGAATATTCTAATTCTATATTCTTAAATTAAAGTTTCATAAGAAAAATATTGATTAATTTACTTGCATCTTATATATTGATTTTCCTGCTACTTAAATATTTTATTTCTAATTAATTCTTGTAAAGATCATGAAACGAATTATCAAAAATAGTAATTACTTCTCTATTTATAAGTACGTCTTTCGAATTTATCAAATCATTTATTCATAAAATTGAAATATTTAACTTTTATGCACCTTAAATTATTCTATAAATTTTCAATATTATTAGCATAATAATTAATACAGTATACTATTAATACTGTACATCAGTATTAGACTAAAACCAATAATTGTAGATCCTATAATTTTGCTATTTTTATTATCTTTCTCTTCTCTTTAGTGGAAAAATGTTCAACTTTAATGCAGAACATTTATTAACATGAGGGTGTTTTATATTTACTATTTTTAAATATATTATATATAGAAAACTAAATTTATTACATATAAATTTATATCATTCAAAAATAATCAATGATTTTATTTTTCTTGTATAAGCGCTATAAACAAATAAATAAGGACATTTTATAAGTAAAATATATAAATCTCTTTCATGCTGTAATGTTTATTTTTAGTGCTTTACATTAGAATTATGTTTTATTTGCATATAAAGCAAGATTTATGTTATAACATCAACAGCTTTCGAGAAGAATTATCCCATTTTTCTCTAGAATGCGTTATTTGGTCAAATAAATTTGCTGGTGTCTCCCTTCGTAACCTAACAAGAAATATACAAAAAAGAAAAAAATCTTTATTATTATTTTCCTGAAACCATAATTTTAATATTTTATCATAAAACTTACTTATTTCTAGATTCTTAACTAAAAAATAATGCAATGAACTATGAATATAATTCAAATATACGTGTAAAATAAGTATAAATTCGTAAAAATATTCATACCAAACTGAATAATTTAACAAAGAAATAAAAATAGAAAAAGATTTGTTTATTGATAGATAAAGACTGTGGCTTGTTCCTTAGAGGATAAAAGTTTATTTTTTCTCCATAGAACACGTTTCTTGAAAGTATTAGTACTATAGAGTATTCAGCCATTAGCGAGTTACGTGATACAGACTTCATGGTTCTAAACACTTAGAGGAATCATATTACTAAAATTTTTAACAATAATTTTAAAAATTTATAGTTTAAACATCGAAATTTTATTCAAGAACTGAAATGTATACATATTTTTTATCATTTATTTTAATTAAAATTACTCACTCTACTCTAAAACTCTACTTACATGAAGCATAAGTTATCAATTAAATCCACATTTAAGTTAATTTTAAAATAATTGATAGCTTTTATATATTATAAAAACATTTTTATATATATTTAATAACTTATTTCAGATAAATTATCACGTCGACGATCGATTTTCGAAGTTTCGACACTTATGATAAAGCCATTTAGAAAATTTTAAATTAAGTCATGTCAATCATTGGTTAATTAAGATCACACTATAAACGAATTAAGTTAAAAATAGAATAATCGGATAGAATTTATAATTTTTAAGATATATTATTACTCAAAATATAATTTTTATATATATATTTCGATTTAAATGCTCAATTTATAATTTATCTGGTAGCAGAGGAATCGATAACATAAAAGTAATTCAGTAAAAACAATAGGAAGTAGCATCGGAAACAGAGAAATATGGACAACATTACGAAATTCTGAAAAAAAAATAATAAATCACCTGTCCATTCGAAGGTAATTTCCTGAACAAGCATCCGCCTTTAATTGGTTTCGACTTAAAACCCTCTGGAGATTATAGAAACCAGGATACACCCTTTAACTCCTTTAATTTTTTCCTGTTTTCTACTAATATATGTCATAATGCCTTAAAGATAACTTAATAAGACATTTTTATGCATGCTTAATGCATTATAAATAGTCAAATAATAAATTTATGGAAATAGAAGCAGCTTCCTATTTTCAAATATCGATCGGCCGATTATGTAATATTAATACATTAAAAATAGCTTTCTATAATTAGTAAACAAGTTTTTTTCTTAAATTTATTTCAATTTTTTTAATATAATTTTATTTTAAAAGCATAATTTTGATAGAAGTTTTTAAATATTTATACAAAGTACAAATTTTTTCCTTCTGTTTTTTAAGATACATACACGATCGATTTATAGAGTTAAGTGACCTTTTAATTTTTAAATCATTTATATTTAATTCATATAAATTTTCTAGTTGGCTGATTTTTTGGGAGATTCCACGAATAATAATAATAATAATTTCAACGATCCATAAACCTAGTAATTCTGAAAAGTGATTGATTCATTTAAATATACGAGTATAAACTTTTTACGTGGTGAAAATTAGAGGAAAAAAATTACCCTTTTATCTTATTTATTATCTTAAAAATAACTAATGGCCTTCAATTATTTTCATTTTTTATTTTTAAAAAAAAAATGGCTATTTTACATTATAAAATATTGCATTCCGTCTCAAAATTGCATCCCGTAATTATATTTTTGTAAAGTCAATGTAACTGTAGATGGTAGAGACATAGTAAACAGTTTTACATTATAAATTCATCCATTCGATCATTATTAAACTACAGATGTTCTGATTATTATGATATTTTTGACTGTGAAGAAGATATTAAATTGGTTTAAGATTTCATAAAGTTTCATCATTAAATAATCTTATTTGTTTTCTAACTTTATATAAACTATGAAACCATTTCAAAAAATAGCAAAAATACTTTTCAAGTTATTAATATTTCAAAACTTTACAGAATGCGAAGTCATTATCCACGATGGAACTATAACTCATAACAACATTTTTAATGTTTTTAAAAATTAAAATAATTTAAATTTCGCAATAAATTATTATAATAATACAAATTTCGAAATATTCTTATTTGTATAATTTTCCACATATCTGTTTCTAAGTAGGTTTCATCTATCATTTCTATTGCTTTGCTCTTCCATGATGCATTGATCTATCATAAAGATGGCTCGACAATTTTGTAGCAGCGTTAGGATTATTCTCTACAGGGCCATTTATGCTAGTAAATCAAAAATAAATGGAATCAACCTATACGATTTAAATTTATTTTTCTTAATAATCGTTTCTCGGAGTGTTTTAGAGTGATAATATTTTTATAAAATTCCCAGTTTCTTCGTAATTTATACAGAAAAATGTCGAAATAAATCGGAGTCGATTCATTCTTATCATTCGACTTTATGAAACTAGAATCGTTAACATTCTACTTACTAATATCCAATTGAAATTATCATAGTTGAATTTTTAATGAGTTATAACTTTATATTATTCAAGAGTATTCGTTTAATTAATCACGCGACGGTTAATAATGCTTAAAACTTTAACTTCAGTCAAATTATTAACTGAGTAAGGCAAACATTATTTACCATTAATTAATTTACTGTCTTTGATTGTTATGCTCTATTGTCTCTTAATTAAAACACGAATTAACTACATAAAGCAATTTAATTTTCTTGTTAAAATAGATCCGTTTTATACTCGAATATTAGCGATAAGAATTAAAAATTAACGTTATAATTTATTATTAGAAAGAAATATTATTTGTTTATATAGATTCATTCGTTTTAGGTTTATTTATGAGATGTTGTACCTTTACCTCAACCGCATTCGAGTAATTTCGACACGATGAAAGCAATAATTTTCCACGTTTAAATATTTATATCTTCTTTAAACATTGATTCGATATTCACGTTAGAAACGTTATGTTAAAAGAAACTCTTAAAATTCATAATTTTTTAATTAAACACGGGGCTTATAACGCTTAAATTCCCGTAAATATTTTTTTTAAATGAGTCTGTATCGCAGCTAAGCTATAATCTGATTAATTAGTAAATTCCAAAACCGTGACAATCGATATTAATGACAATTACACCGTTGTAAATCATGTGGTAACGTTATTACATCAAACTGGATATTATTAATTTGCAAGGAAATTAATTATATTTTTCCTTATTAATCTTTAAATATATATATATATGTGTGTGTGTGTGTACAGTACGTAAATATATTTTATTTTATTTTTATTATTTTTTTTTAGTGTTGTTAATTTTAATTAAAAATACTAACAGATGGCGCTATGATACTAAGATTTTTAAAAAACGTAATCGCCTTAATAGGAAAAGGAAATGCAACACTCGCATCAGATTTAAAAATACTTCGAAAGATATTAAATTCTGGGGGGAAAAAACNTTTTTTTAGTGTTGTTAATTTTAATTAAAAATACTAACAGATGGCGCTATGATACTAAGATTTTTAAAAAACGTAATCGCCTTAATAGGAAAAGGAAATGCAACACTCGCATCAGATTTAAAAATACTTCGAAAGATATTAAATTCTGGGGGGAAAAAACCGTAGAGAATTTCAAAGTAGTCAAATCTATAAGCTATCTTTGTGAAAGCCGCTTGCTGATTTTATCTTCGGTCCTTCTTGCCGACAATGTTGTTGTTGGTGTATAGGGAATTTGCCCAATTCGAAGTTCCATCGCCGCTTCTCGCATTGCACGTGGATTTAATATAAAGAAGATATAGTGCTTAGTCTACATCTTCACTTATCAGAATAACTTTCTATGGATAAATATAAAAATATACTGAAATCGAAGCAATTTTCTTATTACTCGTCTCCTAATACAGTCGACCCCCCTATAACACTGTTGATAATTCCGTTTTATATGAATTCCATGTTGTACAAGTCACTTAGATTTTACAAATACGTGAGCCGTTCACAGCCCGGCACATATATTTGTAAAATCTAAGTGACTCGTACAACATGGAATTCATATAAAACGGAATTATCAACAGTGTGTATATACGATTTGTTTAATATAGTTACATAACGTTTACAATCGAATTAAATTTATTATAAACTAATTTTTATGTGTTGATTAAAACGTAGACTACAGCCCTATTAATCTAATATATAATCGAGATTCTTTTGGAAATGCTTTATAAATTTGTTGGAAATTTTAATCCTATTATTGTCTATATTTCTTTAATTATAAGAACATTACAATAAATTTTTAAAAATTAAATAAAATTTTCTAAATCTATCTAATACTAATTAGCAAAGCATTTTTTTCTGGAACTAAAATTATTTTTTTCTCTATATTTTCGAAGATATTTATTAACATATAATTTTTTAAAAGAAACCCTCAACTTTTATGGAAAAATTCGTGGAAAACTTTAGAGTAATAATATCAAAGATTTTCGTTTCTATATGTCTAAACCAATTTATAACGGTTTAAGTAAAAATATTAATCATCCAAGCGATGCCAGTAAACAAAATTAATATCGACACTATCAGGACAAGACCAGTAATTTCTTTCATTACAGACTCCAGTCTGCCATCTCGCAGACAACCAATTCAATACTCGAAATAAATGGATCGAATGAAGAAACAACTTTAACTTAGTCACCAATATATTTAATAAAGAAGAACTGTTATTATAGTATATTTCATTCTTCTGAAATCTTTATTTTTAGAACGAGATATCAATAGATCTTATTAATTTAGCCTTTCCTGTTTGCTATCAATAAACTAAGAATAACTAATACGGTTATCACATAATAAATTATCAAAAAGTATGATTTTTTTAATACTTTTCGACCTTTTATATATAATAAAATATTATACTTTTTACTAGTTTAATTCTGTTTTTAATTTTCTTTTTACCTTTATTATAAATTTATTCCTTGGAAGTCGATCGATAGAAGATTACTTTAAGTTTTCATAACAATTATTTATTTGTTTCTTTTAAAAGTTTACATTTCGGCATAAACTTCTTGTAGATGCAGAAACATAAATTAATTTATATGCGCTTATAATTTCTGTTAATGCTGTGAACATCCTGGCAGCCATCTATAATTAGAGCGTGTAGTTTTAAAAATGTCACGGATAGAAAACAAATAATTCTACGAAGGGCACTCCTCGGTAACACTGGTATATATATAAGGGCTTTATCGGAGGGTGTACCACATCCCTAGCAGTTATCTGGGTGCAGAGTACGTCCACACTCTGAAAAGGTCGACGAAAATGTCCGTCAAAGAGAAACAACAGCGTATTCTGTCTCTCTTCGAGCATTTGACAGCAGCACAAGTAGAACAACGTTTAGCTCCAGAAGATAGAGATCCCAGACTTTCAGGTATTGGAATATTGAAGCGTGGATCATTATTTTCTTGTTTCCATATTAAACACTTAGATGAGGCCACCAAGCTGTACGAAATCCTTTACCGTAAGTATCTAAATTTCCAAACTAAATCGATTTTTATGATATGATGGCCTTAATGAAATTTAATTTGGTGCATCAGATGCTAAGGACTTTGACGACTTCTTTCTGCTCGCCAAGCAAGCACATACCTTCGTAAACGAAGGTCTTTTTGTGTATGCTGTATCTGTGGCGCTTCTCCACCGCGATGACTGCAAGGGTGTGACTGTACCACCCATCCAAGAAGTTTTCCCAGATAGGTTCGTACCAGCTGAAACTGTAAATCTTGCCATCAAGGAAGCTAACAATAATCCCAACAGTGTAAGTAGTTCGAAAATATTTATAACAAAGAAAAAAAATAGACAGAAAAACATTAAATGATATGAATTTTTAGGATGTCGTAGTAGAAGCTGAGGAAACTGGTAATATCCTGGATCCTGAATACAAATTAGCTTATTTCCGTGAAGACATCGGTGTTAATGCTCACCATTGGCACTGGCACATTGTCTATCCAGCAACATGGAAAGAAGGTGTGATGAAAAAAAGCAAAGACAGAAAAGGAGAACTTTTCTACTATATGCATCAACAAATGTGTGCTAGGTATGTATTTTTATTTAAATGACGTAAAATAATAGAGTTGTAAACAATTTTTTAAGATTTATATACTTTTAGATACGATTGCGAACGTCTCTCTAATGGTTTGAATCGTATGATCCCATTCCACAACTTTGATGAGAAATTAGAAGGTTACGCACCACATCTTACTTCATTGATCAGTGGCTTACAATACGGAAGCCGTCCACGTGGTTTCAGTTTAAGAGATTTAAAAGATGTCGATGTACAAGATATGGAACGTTGGAGAGAAAGAATTTTGGATGCTATCCATTTGGGACACATCCATACTTCCGAAGACCAAGAAATAGCTTTGGATGAAGCTCACGGTGCTGACATTTTGGGTGATATTATCGAATCTAGTGCCGAATCCAGAAATCCCGAATTCTATGGCAGTCTCCACAACTGGGGCCACGTATTAATGGCAAGAATCCACGATCCTGATGGCAGATTTAACGTAAGAATATGCAACAGTTTGAAATAATTCAAAATAAAATGGTTCAAAATTATTCAATATAAAATTTACAACAAAACTTTTATAGGAAAATCCAGGTGTGATGAGTGATACTTCGACTTCACTTCGTGATCCAATTTTCTACCGTTGGCATAGATTTGTCGACAATATTTTCCAAGACTATAAAGCAACTTTACCAACATATTCTAGGGAACAAGTAAGATAGTCCCGCTACAAATTATTTGAGCCAGTTTTTTAATTAATAATGAAATATAAAACTATATTTAGAATTTTTTTTGTTTTTTAGCTTGATTTTCCAGGTGTCGAAGTTACTGGAGTAACAGTAAATGCTAAGACAAAGAATGTCATCCATACTTTCATGAAAGACGATGAATTAGAATTATCTCACGGTATTCAATTCGCCAGTAATCATAGTGTTAAGGTGAGCCCTTATTCATAATTAAGTTTAATTAATAAAATTATTTAAATATGTAATAATTAAATAAAACTTTATTCCTTAGGTTAAATACCATCATTTAGATCACGAACCATTCTCCTATACAATCGAAGTTAATAATACTGGCAAAGCCACAAAGGCTGCAGTTCGTATATTCTTAGGTCCAAAATTCGATGAATTGGGCAATGTACTTGATATCAACGAACAACGTCGTTTATGTATCGAATTAGATAAATTCTTCGTCCCCCGTAAGTAAATCGTAGTTTTAATTCTCGTCTTGTTTGTATATGTTCTCTATAAATAAATATGTTTGTTCAGTAACCCCCGGCAAGAATACAATCTCTAGAAATGCAATCGAATCTAGCGTCACGGTTTCCGAATTGCATACATTTGAACAGCTGAAGAAGGGAGAAGGAGTCAGCGAAAATGCAACTGAATTCTGTAGCTGCGGATGGCCAGAACACATGCTCATCCCACGTGGTAACCACAGAGGAATGGTTTTCGATCTTTTCGTTATGTTAACCGATGGCAGCGAAGATCTCGTAAGCGAACAAATAAATAAATTACTCTTAAAATTTTTATCGTGACGGTGAAAATTGATCATTTATCTCTTCATAGGTCGGTCTTGGCGGTTTGTGCAAAGATGCAGTAAGCTACTGTGGTGCTAAGGATGCTCTCTATCCCGATAAGAGACCTATGGGATTCCCATTCGATCGACCCATCGATGCAAGAAACTTACAAGAGTTCCTCACTCCCAACATTCACTTCACCGAAGTTGAAATCAAATTCGATGGTTAAACTCTGATATTAACAGAAATGCAACTGCTCCAACTTTTCACCAAAAAAAAAATAATTTTTTTCAGATTCTACTCAAATTAATTCTTAATATTTTAAAATTCTATTTTAAAAATAAAAAAATAGTGATCTTTAAACATTTTATCTATTTATTATCTTTATGTTAATGTATGGAACAGAATTTTCTCATGATATTCTTTCCACATTTTTAACAATGTTATCTTTCTTTATAAATTATTTGCATTTTCAATATCAGATGTAATTTTCTTTTAGAAGAAGATAAAAAAAACACAGAAAAACATGTTTAGAAATCCTAGAAATATTTTTCTTCATTCAATAATTCTTAAACATTGTTACTTGGCGACGTGAAAACGGTGGCACTTTAATAATTAATTATATTCTTAAACTTTTTAAATTTCTCTCGAATATTTATATTATTTAAAACATAATATATTCCTAGTATTTTGCATCAATGTGGTTTATTTGTAGGTTGAGTGCATACCTATTGACAGATAAGTTATTTTAATTGCCAATAAATACTGTATATATAAGTAAACATAAATCACTAAAGACAGAAGCCTAAACTTGAGCTTTATATTACTATTCTGATTTTAAAAGTAGAAAATAATAATAATAATTTACCGCAATTTTCTAAAGATTAAAGCAACATTTAAAGTGTATTTTGTGCAATAAACAGCTCTTGAGATATAGAATTTGACAGAAGGAATATTTAGAAGAATATAATACTGAAGTTTTTATTAGTTGATCTGTTATATATTCAAATTTTATTTAATATATATATATTTTTTATTATTATTCTGAAGTATTCTAAACCTAATAAGATGAAACGAAATCAAAACTATATTAAAAAGGAAGAAAAAAAACTATTTTTGAATATTAATTTAGCCAGTTCGAATTGATAACATTGAAAATAATCCAGTTTAACACAAAACAGATCTTACATAATTCAAAAACAAGAAAGATAAAAAATTAAATAGATGAAACTCTTTTTTCTTATTTTTTTAAAAAATTCTCTGAAGAATGTCGTTAGATATCTTTCTGTGGTTCAAACTAATCATTCTAACGTGTTTCTATCCTAAAATTACTAAGCAATTATTCAATTAAGGCATTAAACGACAAAATGATTGTGTCGACTCTATCTCCATCAATCAATAAGCAGTCACTCTGCTATTTCTCTCTGGAAATTTTGCCAATTTTCTTGTTTCTCTTGTAAATATGATGCTATTCTTCTTTCATACAAGACAAATTAAAGTGACTTTTGCTTAGTTTTAAATATATTATATATAGAAAACTAAATTTATTACATATAAATTTATATCATTCAAAAATAATCAATGATTTTATTTTTCTTGTATAAGCGCTATAAACAAATAAATAAGGACATTTTATAAGTAAAATATATAAATCTCTTTCATGCTGTAATGTTTATTTTTAGTGCTTTACATTAGAATTATGTTTTATTTGCATATAAAGCAAGATTTATGTTATAACATCAACAGCTTTCGAGAAGAATTATCCCATTTTTCTCTAGAATGCGTTATTTGGTCAAATAAATTTGCTGGTGTCTCCCTTCGTAACCTAACAAGAAATATACAAAAAAGAAAAAAATCTTTATTATTATTTTCCTGAAACCATAATTTTAATATTTTATCATAAAACTTACTTATTTCTAGATTCTTAACTAAAAAATAATGCAATGAACTATGAATATAATTCAAATATACGTGTAAAATAAGTATAAATTCGTAAAAATATTCATACCAAACTGAATAATTTAACAAAGAAATAAAAATAGAAAAAGATTTGTTTATTGATAGATAAAGACTGTGGCTTGTTCCTTAGAGGATAAAAGTTTATTTTTTCTCCATAGAACACGTTTCTTGAAAGTATTAGTACTATAGAGTATTCAGCCATTAGCGAGTTACGTGATACAGACTTCATGGTTCTAAACACTTAGAGGAATCATATTACTAAAATTTTTAACAATAATTTTAAAAATTTATAGTTTAAACATCGAAATTTTATTCAAGAACTGAAATGTATACATATTTTTTATCATTTATTTTAATTAAAGTTAGTAAAATCATTAAACATTAAAATGAAAACCATATTTCAAGTTTGGTTATTTTAGCCTGCCATTGTTATGTTTATCATGAAGTGTCAAGGAGATCAAATCAGAAAAGTGGTACATTCAGATTTCATGATAGTCTGTTTTCCTCAGAGTCCCAGAGAATAAGTGAAAAAAATTTGATGCAGATTGAGCAAAGGGTTTAAGAGTTAATAAAGAAGGATGAAATCAGGGAAGGGGTAGGATGTTCAGGTTTAATGGTAGTCTATATTTCTCTCAGAGTCCCATAGAATAAACGAAAAATTTGGAGAAGATCAACAAAAAAGCTAAGAACAGAGAGAGAAAGAGACAGAAACATTTTATTATCTATATATATAAAACCAATGAGGAACAGAGTCCAACTGTTGAGTCCAACAGCAATTCCAACAGAACATAATGGTTCCATGGAACTGTCTAGTCCAGGGGTGGCCAACAGTTTTTGCCCCGGGCCGAATTGGAAAGAAAACTTTTTTCCACAGGCCGAACCAGAGGCTGCCCTAGGAAGATTTTGAGGTGGTGCGAGATCTCATTGTGGTGTCACCTCGTAGAGACTATATTGTAGATAGAGATTACAGATGCATTTATCATGCTTTATCAACATTCTACACTGTACTTATGAGATTTGTAATAGAGGGTTAACTCTAAATGCACAGTGAGTTGTTGACTTGCGTCAAAAGTTTTCATTGAGCTATTCGGACTTCAATACGTAATATTGAAAGATTGATCTCGGGCCACATAAATTCATTAGACGGGCCGTATGTTGGCCATGCCTGGTCTAGTCCAACAGACTAAGCAGTTCTGAAGAACCATTCNAACTTAATGTAAAATTATATAATTTTTCTTATATAAATCCCTAACATAGATCTAAATGTTTTCTATCTTACTCGCTTAAGGTGTATGTAAAGTTAAGCTAAAATACACGTGAGAACGTGAGATAATCTTTAAATCCTAAATTTGCTAACAACAGAAAACGTTAAGAACCATCAACATAACTTATAATAGACTCGATAATATGAAAACTATAATTTATTTTTTAATAAGAGTTATTTTTAGATCGGAAATTCGATTATTGTTTATGATAACTGAGCTAAAATTTTCGAAATAACTATGTGACTTTTATTTAGTTCTCCATAGGATAATTAATCATCTCTGCCTACGAGAACATACTGCCAGTTCCGAACTGAAAATAAAATGAAAAGAACAGATAGGCACAATTAGTATAAGAACTGGGTAACATGGATTTAAAGTCTACTGTTCAAATAAGACATTACTGATGAGTAAAATGCATGGACAACTGGCTTATCTGGGCTAAACAGAATGTTGAATGGAGTGTTGATATTTGAGATTCTATTATGTTTTTGGATGAATCCAAATTTTACCTACATCGATCTGATAGCAAATTGTGTTTGAACATAAAGACTAGACTTATAACAGGGATTGCTTGAGGCAGATAGTAATTTTTGGTGGGATGCATTACACGAGATGTACAAAACATCTCGTGTAATGTTTTAATCCCACAGAAAAATTATAATATAAAAAGTAATTAATTCTTCTAATCAGTGAAGTGATTAAAGCGAATACTTTTTAAAATAAGTGTTTTAAATTATAATATAATGAAGATATTTTTTTAAAAGAAAGAAGTTGTGTGGTAAAGACTTAAAAAAAGAAAGAAATTATCATTAAATTCTGTAAATAATAGTCATCATATAGAAACGATGTAGAAAATATACGAATATAATATTTATTTGCGTTAAATTTATTAATTAGTAAATTCTTAATTACGAAAATAATTAAGAGGCAGTTTATAACACTATTAAAATTATACTGAATGAGTTAACATTCGCACTCATAATCAATAAAATCTAAAACTATCCGAAAAATAATTAAAGATCCGATCAACAAGGACTGGAAAATTGCCACACTAAAATTATTTGCCATAGGTAATCTATGTTTGCACCTATTCATTCCTAGCAGAAACACCTGTACTGTAAATATTGATCCAATTTAACATTCCGTACCTCTATCTTCAAAGCATATTTTACAATACATAACAGAAGCTTCTCCAGTTCACTTTAATTTCGGAATACAAATCAAAATAAGAATAGAACATTGTCGAGAATAGCAAATGCCCTACCTCTTCCTGTATTGTGCGATCCTTTATTAAATTATACATTCGCGGAAGACTAAGATAAATTAAGAATATTATCAAAATAATTCCAGGAAATATTTATATCTCATAGTATAAAAGCGTGAGATGTTGTTTGGGGGGCGTCAGGCCGCAGTAGCTGGGTAGTTGCGTTCACTTCGCTTACGGGACCATCAGGCAAAGTCATGGGAGTGCAAGACAAGCAGAAGCGTATTTTGCCTCTGTTCGAGCATCTTACGTCTCTTACAACAGAGCAGCTACCATTAGATGCTAGAGATGATAGACTGAAAGATGTCGGACACCTCGAACGAGGAAAACTTTTCTCTTGCTTTCATACCGATCACTTAGCCGAGGCTGAAAGTCTTTATACAGTTCTTTTCCGTAAGTAATTATTTATATCTTCTGAAATATTTTAAACTTGAAATTTATTACATTTTCAAAATTGTTATTGTAGAAGCTAAAGACTTTGACGATTTCATCCACCTCTGTGAACAAGCCCGTAACGTTGTGAACGAAGGTCTCTTCGTCTTCGCTGTCTCTGTGGCTGTTCTGCACAGAGAGGACTGCAAAGGTGTAACAGTTCCACCCATTCAAGAGATCTTCCCCGATAGATTCGTACCAGCTGAGACCATCAACCAAGCACTGAAGGCCGATCGCAAAAGAACAGGAGATGTAAGCCAAATTGAAATATTGATATTTTGCATTTATAGGTTAAAAACGTAATATTTTTCATCTGTTTCCTTAGGAAGACATAGTCGTAAAAATCCAAGAAACGGGTAATATTCTTGATCCAGAATACCATCTCGCATACTTCAGAGAAGATATCGAAGTCAATGCCCATCATTGGCACTGGCACTTGGTTTATCCAGCTAATTGGAAACCAGAAGTTATGGGTAAAGTCAAAGATAGAAAGGGTGAACTTTTCTATTACATGCATCAACAGATGTGCGCCAGGTACAGTAGATATGCTGAACATATTAGACATTTTAAATTTCAGTTAGTTCATCTTATTGCTTTAATATTCATAATTACGATTCTGTTGCAGATACGATTGTGACCGATTGTCTACTGGTCTTAGACGTATGATACCATTCCAGAACTTTGACGAAACTTTGGAAGGTTATTCACCTCATTTAACATCATTGATCAGTGGATTGAACTATGCCAGTCGTCCAGCTGGTCTTTCCATGCATGACGTAACCGACGTTAATGTTCAAGAAATGGTCCGCTGGAGAGAACGAGTTCTCGATGCTATCCACGTTGGTCACGTTATTGATGATCACGGTCATGAAATTCCACTCGACGAAGAACACGGTATTGACATATTAGGTTCTCTCTTAGAATCAAGTGCCGAATCTAAAAACAAAGGTTATTATGGTACTCTGCATAACTGGGGACACGTTATTCTCGCCCGCGTACACGATCCCGATGGCCGATTTAGAGTAAGTTTCAATAAAATACAAATTCATGTCTTAGATTAAAAATAAATAACACGACAATAATGTAATTCCCAGGAAAATCCAGGTGTGATGAGCGATACTTCAACTTCACTCCGTGATCCAATTTTCTACCGTTTCCACAGATTTATGGATAACATGTTCCAGGAATACAAAGCACATTTGCCATCGTATGATGATCATGATGTAATTTACTTTTATAATATAATTTTTAATACTTAATAGAGAATAGGCTTATACAAACATTAATTTTATTTACATCGTTTTAGCTTGATTTCCCTGGTGTTATTCTAGAACATGTTACCATTAACGCTAAAGTACCCGATGTAATCACAACCACTATGAAAGAAGACGAGTTGCAGCTCTCTCACGGAATTAAAACTAAAGGATCCGTAAAGGTTAGTTATTAAATAAGATTACGGCTTAAAAGTGAATTCGCAATGAATTTTGAAAATCATGAATATATATAATGTAGGTAAAATTTGAGCACTTGGACCACGAACCATTCACCTATTCAATGGACGTCCAAAACAAGACAGGTAGCGTTAAGCACGCAACAGTTCGTATCTTTTTAGCACCAAAATACGATGAACTCGGAAACCGAATGACTCTTAACGACCAACGTGGTCTTTACATCGAATTGGATAAATTCCACAAGGAATGTAAGTATATTTCTAAGTAAATATATTTAAGAAAGCAGAATATATATAAAATATTTATACATTTTAAATAGTACCACCTGGCAGAAGTCACATTACGAGAGATGCTTCCAGTTCCAGTGTTACTATCACTCACGTACCAACATTCGACGAATTGATCCAAGGTAAAGGAGTGAGTGAGGACAACACCGAATTCTGCAGCTGCGGTTGGCCTTCCCATATGTTATTGCCTCGTGGTAACGAACGTGGTATGGTGTTCCAACTCTTCGTTATGCTTACCGATTACGAAAAAGACAATGTAAGTAATTTTCTTTCAAATATTTAGTGACATTATTTAAAGCAAATGTACCGAATGTTTCAATTAATATAATGCACGTTTTTGATATTTTATACAGGTTGGAGGTCTAAATGACCACGCCATTTGCTCAGATGCCGTAAGCTACTGTGGTGCTAAAGATTCCAAGTATCCAGACAAGAAAGCTATGGGCTTCCCCTTCGACAGAGTTATTAAAGCACGTACTCCAAGTCAATTTGCCACTCCTAATATGTCCTTCACTGATATCAGGATCCAACACGTCGAACATGAACATGGCCATCATTAAGTTCTCAACCAGCTGACACATGCAACAACAATGTTACTCAACTGATAAGTTGTATATTAATTTCTCAAATTTGGCGAAAATAAAATTCAAATTATGTAATAATAAGTGACTTTAATTCAATAAACCGTATACTATAGAATATTCATGTTTGTTTTTATTTATTTTTAATAATATATTGATATTTAAAAAGACATAAAAATGAATATTGCATAAAGGTTAACTATTTTCTACACCTCTTATCTTCTATTCATCCCATTTATCTTTAATAAAAACGAAGAAATGTCAAACTAAATTATCTTTTTATAGTAAATTCTCCTATAAAAAGTTTTTCTAATTAGGTTTATTACATGTAAAATTATAAATTAATTCATTTAAAATATTTAAATTCAAAATTGTATTGAGTATTAAAGTTTCATTATATGAAATGACCTTTTTCACTACTTCTCAACAAATTTTTGTAGTTTTAAAAATATTAATAGCTTGATTAACATTTATTTTAAAAAAAAGGTCTCATTATCAAAATATTTGCAAGAAATAAAAGCAGATAATATAAAAATGTTTACTTACTTATTAAGTTTATGTTTAGTGTTCATTGTATAATATACACTTTCTGATTTTAGTACGTAGCTTATTAATACGTTATTAATAAAATGACTATCAGTCGCTGTATTATTTACAGTTTTAACCTTAAAAATTTAATATATCTGATGTAATTTCATCCCTATATTAAACACATTTATCCCTAAAAATTTTATTAACCATTAAGTAAAACATTTAAAGTGAGAAACTAAAAATCACTTAAAACATTTTATATAATTTATAATTAATGATACAAATTAATTAAGTATTATATGGGGAATTAATTGTATAAAATGTGACAATTCTCCATTAAATAACGGATATTTAAAATTGAGAAAAAATCTATTTAATTTCCCATTAAATTTAATTGACACTTATGTTATATAATCAATAAAATATCAATGGTTATAAGGTAATGATCTATTAATATTTTACCTAAAGTTTATTTAAATAAATTCTGTTAATGATTACTTGAACTGCTCCTATTAAATTATTATGATATTCTGATGTATGATCATATCATAGATAAAATTTTGTTGTAATATAATTTAATATTAATATTGAATTATTTAATAGTGTATATGCCAATTCTTTAATACACTACAAAATTTTTAGACCAAAACATTAATAAAATCTACAAAATAGCATTAAATTTGTAACCAATGTTGATTTTTCCTTTAATAGTAAATACGAATTTGGATTTATTATATATTTACATCATATATATTTACAGAGCTTCGCAACCAGTGTGCCGCGGCACAATGCCTTCAAGAGAAGGAAAAGCATAGAACTTACGGTGGACACGTAAATATTATAAATACATATTGACTCAAAAGGACAATGATTTGCCTATTACGTGTTTACTGCTACCGACAGAAGAAATTCTTTTACACCTTTGAAGCGATATTTTACGAAATACGTGCACTCGTTTACTCACAAACTCGTCTTTAAACTGTGAGTGACATTTATATTTCACAGAATCTGTGCACGTGTAAATTTGGAGGGTCGCGTGTCACAGTGGCCACCTCAATTTTTGTGAAGCGACAAGTATATGATGTCTCTGTCGAGTGCACCTACGATCACAGAGCACTGACACAGACAATTCTATCCATTATAATATTTCATATATTTATTTATTTGTTTATTTACTTATGTGTGCTTCTTAAACTAATTTATTAAGCAACAAAATATCAATATTAATTGAAGAGATGAGAGGAATGTTGTATAAGTGACAAAATACTTTTCTTTATTAAAAATACAAAAAAGTATTTAACTTAAAAATAAAATGACAATAAATGTGACAGTAAATATATCTATATATTTTTTTAATCAATGATAGATTTTATAACTTAACATATTCAAGTTAAACTATTGTCACTTACACCACTTTTCCACCGAACCCCTCAATTGATAATTACTCNAAAATGGCAAAGTTTAGTTATGAAGGTAGAGATAAGTTTTAAAAAATTGTAAATGATAATAACGAGTAAAGTCATAGAAGTTTGACCGCAATCGAGACATGAGGGTCGCCAGGTACTGTACATGGGGATAAAATCTGGAACAAAATGAGTTATTCTTGAAAGATTCTGGGACGTTTTTTCAATTTCAGAACATGCAGGATGTGTATTTTTACTCTGCCGGTGACAGAAATACATTTAAAATGAGGGGGAAAATACTTTATTGTAGGAACAGTTTTTAAAACAAAGACTCCTGTCGCTAGATGACAGTAGGAAAAAATCTGGAACAATCCAGGAAAACCGGGACATCTGACAACTCTACATAACCCGCCTCTCAATCTTTAACCATCAAAATTTAATAGCATCAATCGCCCAAATACAAATCTCCCTGAAAAATTTTAGAAATTTTCAACAAAAGGCACAAGAGTTATCAAGCTTCAAAGTGGGTAAACAAAATTGTACCCCTCCACAAACACACACATTCTAACATCCGCACATACAGAAAATATCCCAGCTTTTTTTGCATTTCTCGACGTTTTAAGATCTCCTAAGACAAAAAAAAAATGTAAAAATTTGTAAACATTCCCTCTATTATATACGCAGTGCATTCAAAAAGTATAAATAAGCCATATTATTTTCAGAATTATTTGACTGATTAACTATATACAATTTCCGGTTTAGACCGGAAGTTACATGATTTTTTAAATTAAAATATGATTAAAACTTGCTGTTCGGCATTTATGTACAGTATTTTACCTTCATACTTATTTGTTTTATTATCAGCAAATCCTACATTACAGCAAAATATTAAAATTTATTACTACAAGTTGGATTATTCCTTTTAAAAACTAGTAAACTCATTAAATCAAATATTACTTTCGGAACTTAATAAAAGTTGTTCATTGGAAATAACTATAGGTAACATAGTGGGTTATTGGTCGCCATGCATCTCCATCCTCTCCTCCGCATAGGGATAAATCCTACCTCGAGTCCTGTAGAAGATAAAGGCATATTTTAACTATAATTTAAACTATATCTTTATCTTTCATAAGACCCAATGAGTAACCCACTATCTATTACTGCACTTATATTTCCACTGCAATTGCTTTTCGTTATCACATGGCAAAAGTGAGATATAGCCTGGTATGTCTACACTCTGTATAATCGCCTAAACATAAAATAATTTTAAAATAAGTTCAAGCCTCAATTAAAAAATTATCTCCGATTTAATTTATATTTCATTTCCCCCCTTCCATGTATTAGATGTTTTCATCCGATACAATCAGAGATTTATTTTCGTTCGAGTTTCCTGGAATCTTTTTCTTGATCTTTCTATTCTACGCTTTCCTGTTGCTTCCATTTATATATCAGTTCATTCAAATTATTTCCCCTTCTTTTTATATATGCTATCTATTTAATTCTTCTGTTTACTGATCACTCATTTCTCTATGAAAAAATTAATTTTAATTGGCAAGAACGAGGAGAGTTTACTCTTAAACTTTGTTCAAAACTATAATTTTTATGTGAAATAAAAACAGATAGTAATATGAACTATCTTTAAAAATTAACTTAGAAAAAAAAAAGTGAAAGCCATAAAATATTGAATGTCTATCTGAATATTCCTTTCATCCTTATTACGATCGTAAAAATTATCTCTAACAGGTTTGTAATGTCAAACATAAACTTACAATATAGTAATTAACACTTAAAACAATTTATTTCGTGTCGGTATCTAAATATAATTCCCTAATCTATCCGATGACTTTTACGCGTGAACTTAAGTGGTTAGGAAATTGTTGATGATGGCGATTTTTACGACAAAATGTCGCTATCAAGTCAGTTAAGAGCGCAAGACAATCAACATTAAAAGTGTTTCAACTGCTTCCGAACAACTTATGAGCAATTAGAGAGAAAATTATACTTCCTCCTAATTATTTTTTACATTAATAAAATTGAAGATGATTAACTGGGAAATGATGCGAGAAAATCTAAAGTATGATCGATTAATTATAAATGTCACTTTGCATATGAAAATTAATGGTTTGTGAGTCTTGAAACAGATAAATCTAAATATATGAAAATGCTATAAAGAAAAAAAAGCTAAGTAGATCTGCCTTGAATAAAAATATTTATGAGTAATAAAATAATAAACATAATCTTTGCAAAATCGTGATGTGAAAAATGATTCAGGTAGAACGAACGTCACGACAGATTTATATGAAAAATAAGTTAAATATTGTAAATGAAATGTTTAAGTCATCAGTACTCGTTAGGTATAACAACAAAATAAAGCATTTTGTGTAATTTATAGTTAATTTTGTTGTTAAAAAACAGATCTATATACTATATCATAGTATCCATGCTATAGTATATATAACATACTGTATATACTTAGGACATTTGTTATATATTAAGGAATCTTTATTTATAAACAGAACTTAATAACTCTTTAGGGCTCGACTTTATTCTATAAATTCCCTAATCATTCTATAAATTTTTATTAAAAGATTGTAAATAGTAAATTATATTTGTAAAAAATATATTTGATCTTTTATATTTTATATACTGTACAAAAGAAAATTCAACGGTTTATCTTCTTAAATTAGTAGATAATGTCAGTTTAAATTTCAAAACATTTCATTTATCCACATATTAAGTTTCAGTAATCTTCATAAAACTTTCAAGATCTTTCGAACATTTAATATTCGTAAATATAATTTAATATGTAATTACTGTAATTCAAAGGTTCCAAACAGGTTTAATTTGTTTAAAGGATATTTTGTCACTCTGGTCCAGATATATCCAAATAACCAAATACATTAGACTATTACTGGACTAACATATTACGAGATCAACAAATCTCTACGTTGGCAAGCACATATTTTTTTTCAAGTCAAAAGTCAAGACGAAATTATTCCGATTTTGTCCTGAAAATTAGCAAAGAATAGTCAAAATAAATAGAAAGAAAGCCACAAATTCAAATTTTTATTTTATAAACCATAATTATCTTCAAAAATATAAATCAAAATTTTATTATTATAGTTATTTTATGAATCTATATATATTTAAAAATATTATTTAGTTCTTTGATATAAAAATAATATTATTATAAGTTTTCATCTTATGAAAATTTATAGCTTCAATCAACATAAACTTGTAAATATTTATAATTATCAATGTATTCATTTTTATTTTTAATTAATTTTAACGACTAAAATGAGAAGGATTGGCTTTTCATTTAATTGTTTAAAATACATTAAAAGCAATATTATTCAATGCAGCTATTTGATAACGAACTTCATATTTTCGACTTTCATTCGAGAAATATGAATTTATAATAAATTCAAGAGAGATAGATTTTAAATCTTGCTTCAAAGTGTATATTACACTTCTCTTACGTTTCAACAGATTCTATATAACTTGTAATTAAATTCATCTATAATGTTATAACTGATAAATCATTAAAAGTTTTAATAAAAGCTTCCTTATTTTACAAACATTGACGCCTTTTCAATTAATAATCTGATTTCGAATACAACAAACATTGAAAACATTTCCATTTTTTTTTTTTTAGCTTAAAAGTAAAGCTTAAATTTTATACAAATACAAATACTGTAAAAGACATCTAAAATTTATTAGTAAATCGCTTATATTTGAATTAGTTTTATTTTTATTTTGTGCTAAACAATTGTCTAAAACTATTTTTCTTTGTTTTAATAGTTTAATTTAGTTCAATACAAAATAAAAGTATCTATTATGATTATAAATATTTGCTATTATTTGTGTCTTCAGTTGCATTTCTTACATTGTTGACTTAATATTATTATGAACCGAAAGTCATGTTATTTTAATTCAAATATTTTCCCCCGAAAGGAGTTAAATAGATGCCCGGCACGACTCTATTGCTAACAGGAAAAGTATGATGTACAGGGGCGAGCCACTGCTAATTTGAGGTGGAGAGCATATATTTTAAAAATAGGAGTGTTCAATGAGCGCAATAATTTAACTTTTGTAAATTCTGTTTGTTACATTTATTCTCTTTTTAAATGAAATTATTATAATTTAGTGATACATGATTTCTTTAGTAAATACGTAGACCTATAACCAAAAGTAATACATATTCATTTATATAACAATATTTGCAAATTCAAATGCAAAGACAGCTTTACGAAAGATATGCATTTAATAAAAATCCAATTCAGAAAGTTCTCATAAATTTCCGAATGATTAAATAAGGATTTTTGATAAAACCTATAGCAAATTAGATGCTATGTTTGTTCCTATCCAGAAACTGATCAATACGTAGAAATCTAAATGTCTAAACATTAAATAAATATTTTATAACATGGAAAAATGAAAATATCTAAAAATCACTTTAGTGGTATGCAATTTTACTTAAGATTGGAGTTTTGCATACGATTTAAACTCAATATATTTTAATTAAACTGACTGATAATAAAACAACAAAAATGATATGTTTGTTCTGTCAGAATAGTATACTTTTATGTCAATATGACATCATTCCTACATTTATTTAAAGAGAAAGTGTATATATATGACGTAATATTAAAATAAAAGTGTATACTATTCTGACAAAACAAATGCACCTAAGGAGAATTTGGTAGATCCGTCTGTCTTCCATCAGACAATACGAATACAAAATAAAGTAAAACATTTAAAATTAAACTTCCTGAAATTATTCTGCTGATTTCTTTGTAGAAATTTCTACTTCAATAAAAAATCATTTCCTGAGGTAAATAATCCGACAAAGACCTGAAATTTTCAAGAGTTTCAATTCGGTAAGATAACGCCAAATAAAAAGATACATAGAAATATCAATAGAAAAAGGACGTGTGGAACACCTTTTACACATGTCGAGATAAAGATTTGGCAAGATTGTTCTCCCTTTCTATGTTTCTAGTTACACATAAAAGCCAATAAGTAAAAATTATATACAATTAAGACAACAAATGTTAATTGAATACAAATATTAAAATAAGTATACGAGTGTGAAAAAAATCGATTCGTTAGAAATCATAAATTTCAATCGATTCTCTGAAGAATTTAAAACTTGAGTTAATCATTATATAAAAAACAATTATTTACTCTCAGATAACAAAAGTCAGAAGAAAATGATTCATTATTTATTCAAAAACAAATATAAGAATCATCATTCTATCCGAAATTTTAGGTCATATTCGGAATGAATTTTCCGAAGAAAAATGTCCTTCCAGAAGAAAATGTTCATTCCAGAAGAAAAATGTCGAATCCAGACATTGTCATATCATATCTGAGAAAATAATGTCATGTGTCATATCTAAGAAAACAAGTCGAATTTGGAACAAACGTAATAAATCATTGTATTGCATTCACCTTTCATTCTTCTTAAAGATCTAGAAAAAAATGAACAATAAACATTTCAATTCAGTCTCTATCTTGTCTAATTCTTTTCCTTGTTTCAGTGAGAAGAGATCTTTAGGATAAAACTGAACAATCTGTAAAGCAAGAGATGAATTCAGTATAGCGAGGAAACATCTAATCGATCAGAACTACAGTTATTTAAAATCTAGATTCTTTAAAGTTTAAAAATATTATTTGAATAATCTATTCCAAGATTTATTTTTGATTTCTTGAATTCGCCGAAAACAGCAACAAGAAAATGTTTACTTTCTTCATCAGTTTCTTCAAATTTGAAACGAATCCTCTAATGAAATAACAATTGTTAGGGTCGAAAGTTGATGATTTTGATTATATTAGCTTGAATTTCTTGTAGTTTTTGTAAGCCAAAATCCGTCTGAATCTCTTCCTCTACATATTTGTTCGATTTCATCCATTCAATACGTTTAGGGTCCTTCGAAAGATCCATTAGTTATTGGATCTCAAAGTGAGATTCGCTAGTTACTGATTTTTTCAGATTCTCCGAAAAATCTGGCAGAAGTCACTGACTTCTAGATTCTGACGAACGTCATTCTTTTCATCTTTCTGTTCCGATTTCTCTGTAATTCTTTATTTGTAGGTCTTCGTCCGAAAATCCAACCAATTTACTTCAAAAACTCAAAAATCACAAAGTAAACAAACCAACGCACGCCGATAACAATCGAACAACGACTACTAACTATGAAATAACCATTGTTGAAAAAAGAAAAATGTTATTTTATCCAGAAATTGCATCCTTTTCTAGGTTTATAAAAAATGATTTTGAAAAATATTTTACAATCCAAGAAAACTTCCTTTCGTATATTTTAAAAGTATGAAAATATATTCAGATCATTATGAATAACAAAAATTTCAAATCTCGACTTATTTATTCATTTTAATTGATTTAGATAATCGATAAAAATGTTATCATAATAAAGAATAATACTTAATAAATTTCCTCAAAGGATTTTCTTAATGATTTTTCCTCCTTAAGAACTATTCTAACTTTAAAATATCCTAAATGTCCATTTTGTATAACAGACTTTTATATATAAAGAAGTAATGTTGTATGTTATATATGAAATACTGTAACAAACATAAATTTATAATATTTATCTCGTGTTTAAGCTTATTAAATGCTTATAGAAACATAAAATTAATTAATAAACTCATTAAAAGTTTGTCGTTCGTTAGAATTCAGTTTCTTATGTTATTGTATTGTATTGAGTAGAACTCTGACAATGAGTTTGTCATATATTTTCTCGAGTAAAAACAGTATAAAGAATTAATATTGACTGTATATTTTTTAATGATATACACTTTAAAAATCAATATCTATTGATCTGACAATATAAGAGAATATTTTATAAGAAATTTAATATAATTTTAGATATAATGTATTAATTTCCTCTTTTATAAAGAAAAAGAGGAAGTGAATACATTCTTAAAATAAGAATTCCAAGGATGATACTTATATTTAATAAATAAAAAAATTAAAATGGTTATATTTTACTTATAAAGTGATAATGTTTAAGATAATATTAAAACAGTATTTTAAAAGTTTTAACTAGCATTTTAGGCTTGTGATTTATTAGAATGTACCGTAAAAGTATAATTATTTAAATGAATAAAAATTTATAATAATAATATATAAAATTAATATTTTTTATTCCTTTTATTAAAAACATTATAACATACTTTCTTATATTAGCATTAACCTATTCTATCTCAAATACATTCTTTGTACAGTCTGATTTCAGTTTATACTTCAATTTTATAATATATTGTACGTAATAACATCAATTTATATTATAGTAATTTTAGTTTTATTCTCACAATATGCAATGCATTGATTAAATGATAATTAAGAAACAAGCGCTATTAAAACTAATTAGTAAATAAATTGTTAAATTTTCAATATAATAGAAAATTCTGAAGACTTATCTGCAAGTAAATTCTGATTAAGTAAGCAAATTCTAAAGTTTCGTTAAGTAAGCTATACGTCACAAAAACATGAAATTCAGACTATAAATTTCTGCAAATTAAGGCAAAAACTAATTAATAATTAAAATTGATTACGTTATTTTTAATCAATAATGGATCTAAACTTCTGTTATTACATATTAATATCTTTTTATCTATATAAAAAGTTAATAAGTAACAGTTAGGTTTAATGTATGATAAGAAATACACTAAACCAAAATATATTAATTTCCTACAGTCTTGGACTACAATGACACATTGGGATAAAACGGTACATTGATTATATTTAAAAAATGTTACAAAATATATTTAAATTTATCATTCTAAGCAGCATACTTAGAAGGTAGCAGCAATGATCATTACAAAGTTTCGACATCACAAAAGAGTCTTTCGTTGAAGGAAAAAGTAAATAAAAAAAAATTCTTCTCTACAATATAATATTGTATACAAGTTTATGTTATGCAAGTTTTTGCCATTGTAGACTTAATTCATAACTAATTGAAATGTAATGCTTCAAATATAAGTAATCTTCTTTATAAATAGAAACAAACTATCCTTCTATCTTATGCTTAAACTTATCCTTCTATCTTATCCTTCTGCAGATTATGTTATATTATTACTTATTATTATTATTATCATTCATTGAGAGTAAAATGAGATATCAACCACTTGGCTAAAAGTTCTAGTGCTTTGACCAAATGTTCAAGTTACAGGCTAATATTTTGTGTAATAAAACTGAATAACTGTGACTTTTAGATGATTTAATAATTTTGATTACTTATATTTTATATTATGGTGGGAAAATACAAGAGGAAATCACAGAGACGATTATGAGACGAAATACAGTCGTTGGAGAAACATGGCTTAAAGTAAGACATGTTCTTTGCGAGCACATAATATCTAAGAAATTTTTTGCACATTTAAATTAGGGTGTGTCATTTTAGGCCAAGTTCCCCTTGTAAGTTAAAATATGGAGTTATTTATAACTTTGCCAAAAACTATTTTATAGTTTACCTTTCGTGTGTTATTTCGTATGCACAAATCTTTAACTGTTATTTTTGTCTGAATTTACAATAAAATTCAAATATACTCGTATATTTGTATGTTGGCTATTGATGACCTATAGGCCTACATATTTTTGTTTTCTTATTTTTTAAATAAAATAATTTCGATGTAATTAAATTTTTAGTATTTAGCAACATATTTCACACATTTAGTTTTAGGCTGAATGTCTTTAATGAGAAAGTAACATAGCTTTAAAATTTATAATTAAAATTCTCTAGGAATGTATATTGATACATAAAACTATTTCTGAAATTAATTTTCTTTTAATTTTTTTTTATTTTGTATTCATTTAATTTAAAAATTCACATTTATTTACTTTGTTCGTATAGAAATTGAAATTTATTAATACATAAATTAATTAATATTTCATTATTTTTAACTCAAACTTCTCATAAAGAATTAAATTTACTATTTATTTACTATTATATTATATTTTTCTATTCTATTACATGTTCATACTAAATCCGATTTCTTAGCAAAAAATATTTTAAATTACAAGGGTTGATAAACAGGTTACTTACTCGATTATCAAAAAGAAACATGTTTTAGATAACAAACGAATACAAGAATTTTTCGATATAATCACCTTGTTGATCATTTATCTGATCGTAAGACCAGAGCAGCTTTTCCATTCCAAGTTGAAAAAAAAAAAATTATGTCTTCTGTTGCATGGGAATGGGATGTCTCCACAATTGCCATTTGAATTTTTGGAGCAATTGCTGTGTGTGAAGAGCAATGTGAGGCCCTATATTATCGTGCAGGAAAATGACTCCTTCACTCAACAAGCCTAGACATTTTCGTTGGATGGTTTCACGCAATTTTTAATAATTATATTTTGCTACGAAAATGTAAAATCAAAATAAGCGATTTTGAATTTTTTGATTTTAGACCTTTATGTAGTGTTCAACAAGGATCTACTCTCAGTGATCTTTTTATCTCAATATATATTAGTTAACACTCTTCTTCGTCATCTTAAATCCTATAGTCTGATGTTTGCTTGCTAAAAACCTATTTGAATCTGATAATCTCAGAATTAATTTACAAAATTTGTGGTTATGTGTTTAGCTCTAATTCTCAATACTATTTTACTTACTTTTTACATTGACTCGACTCCTATTAATTATGTTACGTCGTTCAAAGATCTGGGAATAATGTTTAATAATAAACTTACTTTTAAAAGTCATATTAATAAAATAGGTAAATCTCGTAAAATATTATGGCTACTTTTTAAAAGTGCATTAAGAGTTTTTTTTTTACTAATTTTCAGTCTTGCATTGATTATAGATTACCCATTTGGTCTATTGCTGCGCCTTCCTTTTGAAAAAAATTGCTAGAGCTCTTGATAAAATTTACTTATCTTTTAATAAATGACCGTACACTCAAAATCCTAACTCTGCAAAGATTAGATTAGGTTTTCTTCGTTTTTTGAGCGTATCAAATATTTCGATCGCTTACTTTATTTTAAAATTTTTAATGGCTTTATTTATTACGATAGTCTATTTTTACGTGTACCTTCGAAATACCTACAATCTTCATCTTGTGTGTTCCCTCCATTTTTTCGTTTGGGTGTATCTCAAAGATCCTTTTTTTTATTATATTTCTCGAAATTTAAATAATTTTAATGAATTTTTTTATTATTTCTTAAATTTTCTTTTTTAATTTACCTACCTGCTTCAACAGGCATTCGATTTATAACTGTTATAACCTTTTTCTTTTTTCTTTTTTAAATAATAAACATAAAAGAATATTTAGAGAAAAAATATTAACTGTATTTAAGCTATCCCGCGCCTTTGGCACTTGGCCTAATTTTTCTATCTTTTTGTTGTATTCTGGTTTTAAAAAGTAAAATCAAAATGCACACTATTATTTATCAAGAAAAAAAAGAAGTTTAAAAGACGTAATTTATCACTAAAGTATTCAACATGAATATATGCACAGGCTGTCTAATTGTAGCGAATAATAGTAATGTATTTAATTAAACAATAACATTTTTATTCGAGAATTGGGCCAGGTGTAGCCTACTGAAAACCGTTTAGGAAATTCATTAGCCTATGGGAGATCGCAACTTCATATAAGACTCGGGATGACTTTTTAACTTTGTTTTTGGACAAAAATTGCATTTTATATGCCGTAAAATGTAGTATTTGGCCATCTTCATTCTTAGCCATTGATAATTAAAACCCAACTGAGAATTGGTTTAAACAATGGAACAGTTCTAAAGACATCTGTCTTCATTCCCAGTTTAAAAATTGAATTTGAAGATTTTCAAAAAAATCATTTATTATTTTTATCTTAAAAAGGCAATTCATTTATTGTATGCTTTGAGCCCTGACTATCGACGGGTCTAAATTCATTTTATGTAATTTATAAACGTTTGTAATAGTTAAAAAATATATAAATAGTAACTTTTCTATATTTTATGTACAAATAAAAACATCAACAACTTATACTAGATGGTTATCAATATATCTACTTTCACAAACATTTAACTGAAATATAACATTTCCTTCAATTACGAATGTAGACAAACAAACCATGTGTTTGTCACCAATAGAAATCGCAAATATTTTCAAATCACATGACGGTTATACATATTAATATATCAATAATATCATAAATTTGTTTTCTTGTCTTATATTTTAATAACTGTATTTCAATATAATTAGTTTCTTTTCTAATTCTTTGTATTTTACTTTATGATTTAAAAACATTATTCTGGGGAGTTCGTAGGATTCACCAGACTGTCACAGTTTCGATGGTTATAGCACAGAAAGTTTAAAGTCCTGGCTCAATAGCACATTCGTAAATAAACTTGTACATAAATATTTTCTATTAAATCCAAAAACACTTGTAAAAATACATGTAGAATGTAGGAGGACTACACTCTCCATTTATATATGTAAATATTTAAATATGTGTGCTTTTTCTTCACAAAGAAAAGGTAACTTTTGTTATCTTATTAATTTATTTATTTTTAATATCTGGTTAAGGGGCATATACCATCTCCGCTTCCTCTGAGTACGCCTAAGCTGTACTGGTTTATAGGCTTAAATATTTTTATAATCTCAAACATTTAATCTACCGATGAATTAAGTTTCAATGGTCTTAAAATACTTCACATAATACTTATTGTTAATTATAATAAACGTGATTGTTTTCTTTCTAGCAATTATTAATTTAATGTAAAATTTATAATTAATTAATATTTGCGTTAATATAAACCTCAAAATAAATAACCTACAATAAAAACTGTTTAGAAGTTACTCAAGTTTCTATAAATGGGAAATAGTTTCTATTATTTGAGATGCTTTTTTAGAAGCTTTTGATACTTTTCATGTTTTTTAAAGACAGTATTATAGAATATTTATTGTGAATAAGGAAGACTGCTTAACAGAAAAAAAAATCAAAAAATTTATCGGGCAGAGTTTGACCTGATCTTACGCAGTTTATAAAATTGATGCAACTATGAGCTTTGAGTGTCATTTTAATTAGAGACAAAACTGATAGCAAGGAGTTTTTCTTTCATAAAATCTTTGAGATTTAACAGATATATAGACAATTTTCGGTAGAATTTCCTGCGAAAATAGTTTTTTTTCTCTCGAATGAAATATTTGATGCATCTCGTTAAGGATATATTTTTCATATATTGTAGGCCTATATATTAGATCAGAAGCGCTACTGCTTCTCCATATCAGAAATCGTTTTTTTATAACTTTACAAAAAATTTTATAGTATAAAATATTCAATAAATTTACTCTGTAAAAATTTTTAGACGTTCTAAAACCTGAAAATTATCTATTTTAGAAACTAGAATATGTTTCCTGTTAGTCGTAATTTACTTATTATCCTACACCTACGTTATCCTAACACAAATTAGTTTAATTCTATCCAAGCTTTGGTGTTAATTACACTTATAGAAGTTTAAAACACGTTAAATTTTTAATCAACGTATGACTTGTATTAAATAAATTTACTTTACGTTTAAAGTAAAATTTGTTTAATACAATTTTAAAATTATAAATACGATTTTAAAACTGACTGAATGTTTTGAATAAGATTCATTCAGTTTATTTAATAAATGAAATTTAAATTTATTCAATATTTGATTTAGTTAATAAGGTAAACTGTTAAGAAATTTTCAGGTTTTATTATTAATAGAAGCTTTAATTTTTACTGTGTTATTTAATTCACGGTAATTATAAACAAACAGAAGTTTTTAGAAGTGAATTTTAAAGCTTTTTTTTTTATTATTCTTAAAAATATTTTATCGTCATTTATCGGGCACGACAAAATTTAAAACTTATTTCATTTTTAAACTATAATGAGACTTATCCATAGATTCAATATTTTTTTCCCCCGAAAATAAACTACTTTTGAGTGGATAAAGAGAAAATATAAGTATCTCTCTCGTCTTTAGAATTCTTTATCGTTAGCAATGAACAGTGGAAAGATACCAAAATCGTTGCATATCACAAGAGTAAGAGTTTTCTTTCATTCTTCAAGAATTTCANGTATATATATATATATATAGGCCTACATACAAGAATAACTTCGTTGAATATTTTTAAACTAAAATATTGAAAATTTCAATCGTGCTTTTGTAGCATTGATAGAATTTTCAGATATCAATATTAAGAAAAGCCTGAATTCTCTAAATGTAATAGAATCATTTCTCAAAATTAAACTTATTTTGATATTTTTTTTAAAGGATAATAAAATAATTTAAGAGTAAATGTAATTTAGTAACACCTAAAAATGTACGTAGGATCTTTTAAAGATTGTTGAACGCCTCTCGAAATACCAATTACTTTTGGAATTAGTATCATTTAAATTATATATGTTTTTTTTTTTTTTTAATGCGTGTTTTCAAGACAGTTTTAAAATAAATTATTTAAATTGAGAGTTTATTAAAGAGCGCTTTGATTTTAAATACCATCAATAGTAAAAGTTTTTAATAATAAAACGATGTATGATTATTTCATTACAAATAGATGAGAATACGTAGAGAGCGAAGTAATTTTATGTCGTTCTTCTATCACCTCGAATTAAATATTCGTTTATAAATGCAAAAATTTATTCAATATAATTTTCGGTTCGTCCATTTTAAAAAGGAGATAAATATTTTTATATTTTCGACGGTTTAAAATGCACAAGAAATATACAGTTCATCATATACTTTTCTTTTCTAAAGCGGTTTTAAATATTCTCGCTTTTGCATGATTGCGCTAATTTGAGAGAAATTTTTAAAATTCCTATCGCAATTAAGAATAAATTTTATTTATAAATATACTTTTCGCCTGTTTTTTCTATCGGGTAAAATTATTTTTATTAATTTAAAACCAGTAAACGATGCGATACCACTTTTAAACAATTATCTACTTTAAAATGGTAAATATATTCCTATACAAAATTTGCCATACTATTGAAAATCCCCTTTCATATAATAATAAAAACATCGATTACATTTATCCTTAAATAATAATTACAGAGCATAATAAATAATTCGGAAAACATGCATTTAAATTACTACTAACTCTTAACATTTAAGTTTTTAAAAGTTAAATTATAAAATAAAAGATTTTGTCTTTTAAATGTAAATTCAAGAATTTCGATTACCTCCAAAAAACACGAAAAAAACAATAAGAAATTTATTAAATTAATTATTAATGCCTTCTAGATTTCTTCTAGACTACTAGATTAGAGTTACTGATATCAAACAATGATCCGGAAAACTGTAAGATTATATCCTAACAATTAAAAAAATTATGTAAGATTAAAACTCCAAAATAATGAAATTATAATAAAATTTTTTTTTAAACAAAAATGCTTAAACGGAGTAGGAAGCGTGTAGAAAAGAGGATTAAGTATTTTAGATACTCATCACCTAGTTTTTTGAGCTTCCTCTCCATTGAAGTATTTATTATCAAAAAAAACTATTTTAAAATTATTCTAAAATTATATTCTAAATTATAGTTAATAATTTTAGTTTTGATGACAGAATTAATTAAACAAAAATTGTTAATAAACTTTGACACTTAGGATCGTTAAACATCCTTCGTTCCATTCCATTAAAAACTTTTGATTCATGATATTAAAATATTTTTCATTATATTTTATTTAAATTCTCATTAAATGGCGATAAAATAATATCATTTAAAATATAAATTGAGAATTATAATAATTTATATTATTGCTCTCATCGTTGAACTATTAATGAAATATAAAATTCCTGTAATTTAAATTTTTCATAATGATAAATTATCATACACGTCTACTGCGTGACATACGTAATTGAGAAAGTATGTTGCAAGAAAATTGAGAAAAAAAACAATATTTTGAGGAACCATACCGATTTAAATTTAGTAAAATATTGCAATAGTTTACAAAAGTTTCGATAGCTACTAATAATAATAAATTATAAATAGAATCGTTATGCTTGTATGGGAATAGAGTAGGCCTTTTTTGCCATCTTCTACAATCAATATAGTGCTTAGAATGTTTCTTTATTTAATATTAATTCATAGGAGGTAGGAACCATTGTGACTCCTAAGATTATAAGACAATTATCAATATGATATTAGCGAAATAACCCGTGAAATGTTTGCAATCTACTCTCAAATAAAACAGAATTTCTTATTGCACAACATCGGAATATAATAGTGGAAATAAATGTTTTTTCAAACACTGTCTGATGTTATTCCTTAGCTCCATTAGATGTGTGTGAATGGTATTTCCGAAAACATATTTCTTTTCTAGAAATAAAGCTATACAATCGAAGAGATGAGACGAATGGCAACTAATCTATAATAAAAAAAAAAGCACATATCCGCAGCAACTCACGCCCTCGCGATTTGGATTATTAACCATATAACAGATCGTTAAAGAGAATAATATATCATTCTAAATACGATTTGTCTTGTAAAGATTAGGTTATCTCCCTACATGTTTTGATAAACACGACTACCGAAATTCCATCCGTGGTCTTTAATTGGAAATGCGTGATCTATTATCAAATTTAGGAATTCTGAGTAAAATTATGAATATAAAAATGAATTATTCTAAATTATCAGGTTAACGAACTAATAAACATAAACTTTTCTGATTAAAAATTAATATTTAATGGTTCATTTATTTCGCATTTCTTTTCTATAGTATAATTACAAAAAAATATCCAGTATTTTTATTCATATTCTACCATTAGCTGTTAATATAAAGAAATTTAACAAGTGATTAATTTAATTCGAAGTATTTTATAATCGTTGTATCCATTATAAAAAGAAATTGAATCTCAACCCATTGCCAGCCAATAAACACAACTAATTTAAACTCAATGATCGTTAACATTTGTATTTTAAGTAAAAATGTCACAAACTTTAGTAATTGATTCAATCTTCATTAAAGCGTAAATACAGTCGATACGCGCTTATCTTAATTAATTAATTGAAAAATATATTTTAGTAAATTTTTAAGAAAATTTGACTTATAAATGAATTCAAAATATTTTATTTATCGGAAAATCTTTTTACATATTTTTATTCTTGTTGCACCGAATTAATTTTAATTCATTTGGAAATGTCTTACATCAATGAAACTAATTTTTCGATTTTCCCAAAAAAATTAGTTTCACGATTTAAAATTTTTATTGATATTTATGGAATAAATCTAATTGTGATTTCTTTTAGGGACATGTTGGAAGTCAAGAATTCGTGATGATCGTGTACGGGTATGTTACGATCGAATGGGAATCCCATAGATCTCTTATCTGGATATTTCTCGTCCATGGCGCCGCAATAACTGACGGCATCGGCACATAAAGCTCTACTACTCAGTCCATCGCCGACCTGGCAAACGAAAAAAAATCATCGTTAGAGATGCGATGGTAAAATTACCGGAACAGAGAAACTAGTATGAAGTCACGTACCTTATCGTGATCGAAATCAGTAAGCATGACGAAAAGATGGAACACCATGCCCTTGACATTACCTTTGGGTACCAACAAATGTTGTGGCCAACCGCAACTGCAGAACTCGGTTCTATTTTCGTCCAAACCTTCTCCCTTCTCCAATTCCTCGAATGTGTATTGATGAGAGAGAGTAACGCTGGAATCTACCGAACTTCTCACGATAGTGTTCTTGCCGGGTTTTACTAATGGAAAATAATCCTTAAGAATTTCAACTTCCATACACTTCTTTAAATTTGTTTATTACTTACTTTCGGTAGTAAACTTGTCGAGTTCAATGAAAAGTCTTCTTTGGGTATCGATTTGGATTTCGTTACCGAGTTCGTCGTATTTCGGAGCTAAAAATATTCTGACTGTTGCTTTCTTAGCTGTGCTTCCGTTATTTACTGTGTCGATAGTATAAGAATACGATTCGTGATCCAAATGTTGATATCTTACCTATTGGTTAAATAATTTATGAATGAGAAACGTAAGAAATAGAAGAAGTAAACGAGAAATATAGATAGATATTTCATTAATTTTCACAATATTCTCTTCCATTTTATTTACCTTTACTGATCCCTGACGTCCAACGTTAATGGAGTGACTAAGTTCCAATTCGTCTTCTTTCATAAAAGTGTTGATGACATCATTAGTTCGTGCATTAACGGTAACTCCGACAATTGATACGTCGGGGAAATTCAACTGAAAATTAATTTACATCTGATTATAATCTGCTTGGTATTCTTTCGCAATTAAGCAAATACTTTGTATCGTTAAATTATAAGCAAAAGAGTTCTCGATGCACAAATATTAGATGATTAATATTCGGTAAATGACTTCATTAAGTAAACAGTGCTTCTTAACGCAGTTTTAATTTAATGATTACAGAAGTTTGCCAAAAGGATTAAATTTCTTTTTATATATTATTTACATACGAGATAAAGTTTCATAAATAAATGGTGTATACTTTAACGATTATTAAACGTAGTTTTTCAATATTTTGACTAATTTAACCGATGTTAAGTCATTTTTTGAATTAAAAAATGTACCTGTTCTTGACCGTAAGTTGGTAAGTGAGCTTTATATTCTTGGAACATGTTATCTATAAATCTATGATAACGGTAGAAAATGGGATCTCGCAGAGAAGTAGCAGTATCGGTCATAACTCCTGGTGTTTCCTAAGAAATTAAGCATAATTTTGACTTTGAAGTACAATTGCAGTAATTACGAGTCAAAAAATAAATATACTCACCAAAAATTTACCATCGGGGTCATGAATATGAGCCATCATGACATGTCCCCAGTTGTGAAGGCTACCATAATACAGAGGATTAATAGATTCCGCATTGGATTCAATCAGTGAACCTAAGAGATCTGCACCGTGTTCGTCATCAAGCGCGACCTCTTTTCCGTGAGTATCGTGAACGTGGCCAAGATGAATGGCATCCAAAATTCTCTCTCTCCATCTTTCCATGTCTTGAACATCTACTTCTTTCATATCACTCATAGCCATTTCTTCTGGACGGAAAGCGTAATATCTTCCACTAGCTAAGTGAGCTAAATGGGGATCATAACCTTCCAAAAATTCTTTAAAGTTATGGAAAGGCACCATACGGTTCATGCCATTTGAAAGTCGCTCGCAATCGTATCTAATATAATAAAATAGTTTAGCACAAATTTTCAAAACTGTTAATACGTGGGACGATTAAAAGCTTTCCAAACTAACCTAGCACACATCTGTTGATGCATATAATAGAACAATTCTCCTCTCCTATCCTTCTTCTTCCCGAAAACTTTAGGATCCCAGATGGATGGATATACAATGTGCCAGTGCCAATGATGAGCATTTGCGCCGATATCTTCACGGAAATAGGCAAGTTTGTACTCTGGATCCAAAACATTGCCAGATTCTTTCAGATTTACAATAATTGGGGTCTAGAACAATTCAGAATTTTGTTAACTTATTAATTATTAACAACAGAAAACTTAGAGCAAAATTTACCTCGTCCGCTGCAGTTCTGGTAAGAGCCTGAATATATGCTTGGTTAATGGTAACAGCATTAATGAATTTATCTACAAATACTTCTTGTACTGGAGGTACACTCAGACCCTTACAATCTTCCCTGTGAAGTATAGCAACTTCCGTGGCAAAAGCGAATAAGGTTTCGTTTACGAATTGGCGAGCATTCTTAGCCAAGTCGATGAAATCATCGAAATCTTTTGCAGCTATAAATTTGTTTAATTATTACTATCGTTATTCAATTATAGTCACTGTCAAAATCTGCTAAAATTCTTACCTAAATAAGCTTCGCACAATCTCCTAGCTTCATTCAAGTGTGGAGGATAGAAACAAGAAAAAACAGCTCCAACAGGCAAAATGCCTACTACGTCCTTTAATCGAGGATCGGGTACAGCATGATGTTTGCGAACAATGTAGTTCAATCTCTCGAATAATTCAAGGACGCGCACTTGCTTCTGGTGGAGAGACATGACTGGCACGTGTGAAGCTACCGCCACAGAGAAGCAGAACCACAGCTATCCATTATGGGCATGCAGGCTTTATATAGGTCTAATATTATAGGAGTGTATTTCCAAGAACTGTTTATCAATCAATTGCGATTGGTTTATTTATAGATAAATGAATTGTTCTTCCCGTTTTGTTCTTTTTAAAACTCTTCTTTCAAAGAACTTCCTTAATTCATAATTATCAATATTTTTAAATCCAATTTTTCCGTAATTTTAATGATATAAATTTAACATTGACCATTCGTCAATATTTAACTCTAAATTTTCTAGTTTAAAAATCCAATCGTTAAATGAATCGAATGAGGAAATTTAAAATATTTACTGTAATTATTAAATTTTTAATATTTAGTTCAATAGTGAAAGAAATTATAACTTTAATGTATTTTAGTGATTTCTTCTAACTTTTACTAAATGCCAACATGTAAAATTTACTTGAATATACCTGATTTCAGCTGAAATTTTAATGAATTTGTAAAAATTCTACACTAATAATACAATACGAAATCGTATTCATAAAATGGTGTCAAATCTCACCGCACTATTTCTATGAAGTTTTACCTATTTCTTTGTTCATTTAAAGCCAAAATAATCATTACAGACACCTAATACTGATAATCGTTAGAAAAAAAAAAAGATTGCTAGTAACTAATTATTCAATACAAATTACCATAAAATAAATGTTAGTAATACGATAAAAATCTTAAATTTATTACATTAAATTTTTGTAAATTTATTTATTATTGTGAGAATACAGAACGCAAAACAGTGACTGAAAACTCGTTATTTTCGTATTAATTCGTCCTTCGGGAAAATTTTTAAATGTATAAAAATTATTACGGACGTTTCCATTACGTATGTTCTAAACAATTGTATACAGTATCTACCGATGAATTTTACTGAATGTTTTCGAGAAATGTAGTTGTCCTCCTCCGAACTGTTATCTTATTTTCTATATTTATAACTAAGCTATTTCTATATTTATTACACGTCCGATCATAATCCCATCAACCGGATGACGATAGCGACTTATTTCCGTTTAAACTTATATCATTTGTGGGTTATTCTAAATCTAAATGATCTAACGTGTTATCACTCGAACATTTCGAAGATAATTATGGAGGAGGGATCTTCCAAGGCTTTAGTGTGGGGATACAATGTACTGTACTGTACTTCCAGATCATAAGACCAATATTGTTAAATCAATAAAATCAAGCAAATGAGGAAAGCCAAAAAAATATGACTCAATATGCCAACGAAATTAATAATTTTACATTGAAATCCTTCCTCAAATTTCTATTTATATAATTTGTTTACTCTCTTTAATCACAGATGGAGCCACTAACGCAACTACATTTTTGAATTTTTTTTTCACCTTTTTATATATATTAGATGTAAAACAAACACACAAAAATATTTTTATATCATATATAATTTAAATGTGTTATAT